>NC_060173.1:28809700-28927200 GCF_021184085.1 Oncorhynchus gorbuscha | reverse complement strand
GGGCTCAGGTTATCAGTGAGACCTGTCAGACACACACACTCTTGCTTCACTTCATTATCTCTAATACTGCTAGTAAATGTTTAGCGCTCGTGTGTGTCTCTCCTATGAAGCGCACACAGCTCTGAGTCTCAGTGATGTTAATAGGTTTTTAAATGTCAGGGAGAGTCAAGGAATGAAAGAAGGGGATCTGTTATCCTATGTCCTCATGCTCACCATCATCGCAGAGCATAGAGGGGTCCCTGTATGTGTATGTAACACAGGAGGTTGGTGGCACCTTCATTGGGGAGGAAGGGCTCGTGGTTATGACTGGAGCGTGTGTGTGTGTGTGTGTGTGTGTGTGTGTGTGTGTGTGTGTGTGTGTGTGTGTGTGTGTGTGTGTGTGTGTGTGTGTGTGTGTGTGTGTGTGTGTGTGTGTGTGTGTGTGTGTGTGTGTGTGTGTGTGTGTGCGTTTACGTGCGTGCATTCGTGCGTGTGTATGTGCAGGTGCGGCCCAACTTCCCGCAGCACTGATGACAGCATGATTTATGCACCATTCAGATGAGGAGAGCGAGAGGAAGAGCGGGAATAGAGAAAGAGGGAGGGATGAGAGAGGGAGGGATGAGAGAGGGAGAGATGAGAGAGGGAGGAGATAAAGAGGGAGGGATGAGAGAGGGGGGATGAGAGAGGGAGGGATGAGAGAGGGAGGGATGAGAGAGGGAGGAGATAAAGAGGGAGGGATGAGAGAGGGGGGATGAGAGAGGGAGGGATGAGAGAGGGAGGAGAGAAAGAGGGGGGGATGAGAGAGGGAGGGATGAGAGAGGGAGGGATGAGAGAGGGAGGGATGAGAGAGGGAGGGAGAGAATATTGTCTTCTTTAATCACTTTCTCACTGTAACTCTCTAAGAATCTGCTCTGGTCTTTGTGGATCTCACTATGTGGTTCTCCCAGCAGGCTTTCACCACCTTCATCTGCGGAGGGACCTTAAATATTTCCCTTCATTACGCCCTGTGTGAATCAAATCAAATCAAATGTATTTGTCACACACACATGGTTAGCAGATGTTAATGCGAGTGTAGCGAAATGCTTGTGCTTCTAGTTTCAACCATGCAGTAATATCTAACCTAACAATTCCACAACAACTACCTTATACACACAAGTGTAAAGGAATTAATATGAATATGTACATAAAAATATATAGATGAGTGATGGCCGAACGGCATAGGCAAGATGCAGTAGATGGTATAGAGTACAGTATATACATATGAGATGAGTAATGTAGGGTAAGTAAACATTATATAAAGTGGCAGTTTAAAGTGGCTAGTGATACATTTAATTACATCAGGATGGCAAGATGCAGTAGATGGTATAGAGTACATTATATACATATGGGTTGAGTAATGTAGGGTAAGTAAACATTATATAAAGTGGCAGTTTAAAGTGGCTAGTGATACATTTAATTACATCAGGATGGCAAGATGCAGTAGATGGTATCGAGTACAGTATATACATATGGGTTGAGTAATGTAGGGTAAGTAAACATTATATAAAGTGGCAGTTTAAAGTGGCTAGTGATACATTTAATTACATCAGGATGGCAAGATGCAGTAGATGGTATCGAGTACAGTATATACATATGGGTTGAGTAATGTAGGGTAAGTAAACATTATATAAAGTGGCAGTTTAAAGTGGCTAGTGATACATTTAATTACATCAGGATGGCAAGATGCAGTAGATGGTATAGTGTACAGTATATACATATGAGATGAGTAATGTAGGGTAAGTAAACATTATATAAAGTGGCAGTTTAAAGTGGCTAGTGATACATTTAATTACATCAGGATGGCAAGATGCAGTAGATGGTATAGTGTACAGTATATACATATGAGATGAGTAATGTAGGGAAAGTAAACATTATTATATAATATAAAGTGGCTAGTGATAAATTGATTACATACATTTTTCCATTATTAAAGTTGCTGGAGATGAGTCAGTATGTTGGCAGCTGCCACTGAATGTTAGTGGTGGCTGTTTAACAGTCTGATGGCCTTGAGATAGAAGCTGTTTTTCAGTCTCTCGGTCCCAGCTTTGATGCACCTGTACTGACCTCGCCTTCTGGATGATAGCGGGGTGAACAGGCAGTGGCTCGGGTGGTTGTTGTCCTTGATGATCTTTATGGCCTGCATACACATGTGCACTCACACAGTGAGAAGAGTGGAGTCAACATTTTCATCTATGGCACGAATCTGTTCCCTGGTGCATCCATGTACACAGTACCGACAGAAGTCTAGGGGCTCTATTCAATCTGGATGGCTGAAGTGTTACAGACGACGCTATAGAAATGTACACAGTACCGACAGAAGTCCAGGGGCTCTATTCAATCTGGATGGCTGAAGTGTTACAGACGACGCTATAGAAATGTACACAGTACCGACAGAAGTCCAGGGGCTCTATTCAATCTGGATGGCTGAAGTGTTACAGACGACGCTATAGAAATGTACACAGTACCGACAGAAGTCTAGGGGCTCTATTCAATCTGGATGGCTGAAGTGTTACAGACGACGCTATAGAAATGTACACAGTACCGACAGAAGTCTAGGGGCTCTATTCAATCTGGATGGCTGAAGTGTTACAGACGACGCTATAGAAATGTACACAGTACCGACAGAAGTCTAGGGGCTCTATTCAATCTGGATGGCTGAAGTGTTACAGACTACGCTATAGAAATGTACACAGTACCGACAGAAGTCTAGGGGCTCTATTCAATCTGGATGGCTGAAGTGTTACAGACTGTCATGCAGGTGAAAGAGGACCCAAAAGCGACTTGGCGAAAACAGAGTCTTTAATCCAGTAAAGTAAATACAAACAAAAAACACAACTTTCACTCGAAATGACGAGGACAAACTGGAGACTCGATCTTGAACAGCAGGTGAACAGCAGGTTGCCTCGGGAAGGCACTTGAACCAGACAGACTCAGACACCTGCTCACCACGCAGCATCTGAGGAAAACACGACACGACAGGGCGATACACAAACACAGCACGGTGAATTCTAGACAAGGAACCGACAGGACAGGAACGGAACACAAAGGAAGAAATAGGGACTCTAATCAGGGGAAAGGATCGGGAACAGGTGTGGGAAGACTAAATGATTGATTAGGGGAATAGGAACAGCTGGGAGCAGGAACGGAACGATAGAGAGAAGAGAGAGCGAGAGAGTGAGAGAGGGAGGGGGAGAGAGAGGGATAGAAAGAGGGAAAGAACCTAATAAGACCAGCAGAGGGAAACGAATAGAATGGGAAGCACAGGGACAAGACAAGATAATAAATGACAAAACATGACAGTACCCCCCACTCACCGAGCGCCTCCTGGCGCACTCGAGGAGGAATCCTGGCGGCAACGGAGGAAATCATCAATGAGTGAACGGTCCAGCACGTCCCGAGACGGAACCCAACTCCTCTCCTCAGGACCGTAACCCTCCCAATCCACTAAGTATTGGTGACCCCGTCCCGAGAACGCATGTCCATGATCTTATGTACCTTGTAAATAGGTGCGCTCTCGACAAGGACGGGAGGGGGGAGGGAAGACGAACGGGGTGCGAAGAAAGGGCTTGACACAGGAGACATGGAAGACAGGATGGACGCGACGAAGATGTCGCGGAAGAAGCAGTCGCACAGCGACAGGGATTGACGACCTGGGAGACACGGAACGGACCAATGAACCGCGGAGTCAACTTACGAGAAGCTGTCGTAAGAGGAAGGTTGCGAGTGGAAAGCCACACTCTCTGGCCGCAACAATACCTTGGACTCTTAATCCTGCGTTTATTGGCGGCTCTCACAGTCTGTGCCCTGTAACGGCAAAGTGCAGACCTCACCCTCCTCCAGGTGCGCTCACAACGTTGGACAAACGCTTGAGCGGAGGGAACGCTGGACTCGGCAAGCTGGGATGAGAACAGAGGAGGCTGGTAACCCAGACTACTCTGAAACGGAGATAACCCGGTAGCAGACGAAGGAAGCGAATTGTGAGCGTATTCTGCCCAGGGGAGCTGTTCTGCCCAAGACGCAGGGTTTCTGAAAGAAAGGCTGCGTAGTATGCGACCAATCGTCTGATTGGCCCTCTCTGCTTGACCGTTAGACTGGGGATGAAACCCGGAAGAGAGACTGACGGACGCACCAATCAAACGACAGAACTCCCTCCAAAACTGTGACGTGAATTGCGGGCCTCTGTCTGAAACGGCGTCTAACGGGAGGCCATGAATTCTGAATACATTCTCGATAATGATTTGTGCCGTCTCCTTAGCGGAAGGAAGTTTAGCGAGGGGAATGAAATGTGCCGCCTTAGAGAACCTATCGACAACCGTAAGAATCACAGTCTTCCCCGCAGACAAAGGCAGACCGGTAATGAAGTCTAGGGCGATGTGAGACCATGGTCGAGAAGGAATGGGGAGCGGTCTGAGACGACCGGCAGGAGGAGAGTTACCCGACTTAGTCTGCGCGCAGTCCGAACAAGCAGCCACGAAACGGCGCGTGTCACGCTCCTGAGTCGGCCACCAAAAGCGCTGGCGAATAGACGCAAGAGTGCCTCGAACACCGGGATGACCAGCTAACTTGGCAGAGTGAGCCCACTGAAGAACAGCCAGACGAGTGGAAACAGGAACGAAAAGGAGGTTACTAGGACAAGCGCGCGGCGACGCAGTGTGCGTGAGTGCTTGCTTAACCTGTCTTTCAATTCCCCAGACTGTTAACCCGACAACACGCCCATAAGGAAGAATCCCCTCGGGATCAGTAGAAGCCACAGAAGAACTAAACAGACGGGATAAGGCATCAGGCTTGGTGTTCTTGCTACCCGGACGGTAAGAAATCACAAACTCGAAACGAGCGAAAAACAACGCCCAACGAGCTTGACGGGCATTAAGTCGTTTGGCAGAACGGATGTACTCAAGGTTCTTATGGTCTGTCCAAACGACAAAAGGAACGGTCGCCCCCTCCAACCACTGTCGCCATTCGCCTAGGGCTAAGCGGATGGCGAGCAGTTCACGGTTACCCACATCATAGTTGCGCTCAGATGGCGACAGGCGATGAGAAAAATAAGCGCAAGGATGAACCTTATCGTCAGACTGGAAGCGCTGGGATAGAATGGCTCCCACGCCTACCTCTGAAGCGTCAACCTCGACAATGAATTGTCTAGTGACGTCAGGAGTAACGAGGATAGGAGCGGACGTAAAACGTTCTTTTAGAAGATCAAAAGCTCCCTGGGCGGAACCGGACCACTTAAAACACGTCTTGACAGAAGTAAGAGCTGTGAGAGGGGCAGCAACTTGACCGAAATTACGAATGAAACGCCGATAGAAATTAGCGAAACCTAAAAAGCGCTGCAACTCGACACGTGACCTTGGAACGGGCCAATCACTGACAGCTTGGACCTTAGCGGAATCCATCTGAATGCCTTCAGCGGAAATAACGGAACCGAGAAAAGTAACGGAGGAGACATGAAAAGAGCACTTCTCAGACTTTACGTAGAGACAATTCTCTAAAAGGCGCTGTAGAACACGTCGAACGTGCTGAACATGAATCTCGAGTGACGGAGAAAAAATCAGGATATCGTCAAGATAGACAAAAACAAAGATGTTCAGCATGTCTCTCAGAACATCATTAACTAATGCCTGAAAAACAGCTGGCGCATTGGCGAGACCAAACGGCAGAACCCGGTACTCAAAATGCCCTAACGGAGTGTTAAACGCCGTTTTCCACTCGTCCCCCTCTCTGATGCGCACGAGATGGTAAGCGTTACGAAGGTCCAACTTAGTAAAGCACCTGGCTCCCTGCAGAATCTCGAAGGCTGATGACATAAGGGGAAGCGGATAACGATTCTTAACCGTTATGTCATTCAGCCCTCGATAATCCACGCAGGGGCGCAGAGTACCGTCCTTCTTCTTAACAAAAAGAACCCCGCCCGGCCGGAGAGGAAGAAGGCACTATGGTACCGGCGTCAAGAGACACAGACAAATAATCCTCGAGAGCCTTACGTTCGGGAGCCGACAGAGAGTATAGTCTACCCCGAGGAGGAGTGGTCCCCGGAAGGAGATCAATACTACAATCATACGACCGATGAGGAGGAAGGGAGTTGGCTCGGGACCGACTGAAGACCGTGCGCAGATCATGATATTCCTCCGGCACTCCTGTCAAATCGCCAGGTTCCTCCTGAGACGTAGGGACAGAAGAAACGGGAGGGATGGCAGACATTAAACACTTCACATGG
Organism: Oncorhynchus gorbuscha; assembly: GCF_021184085.1. NCBI lineage: Eukaryota > Metazoa > Chordata > Actinopteri > Salmoniformes > Salmonidae > Oncorhynchus > Oncorhynchus gorbuscha. The sequence goes on along the minus strand of NC_060173.1, from coordinate 28,920,968 downwards.
CAAGAAACGTTCCAGGATAGGATAGAATTACTAGACCAATTAATAGAAGGATTATGACATACTAGCCAGGGATGACCCAAAACAACAGGTGTAAACGGTGAACGAAAAATCAAAAAAGAAATAGTCTCACTGTGGTTACCAGATACTGTGAGAGTTAAAGGTAGTGTCTCAAATCTGATACTGGGAAGATGACTACCATCTAAGGCGAACATGGGCGTAGGCTTCTCTAACTCTCTGAAAGGAATGTCATGTTTCCGAACCCATGCTTCGTCCATGAAACAACCCTCAGCCCCAGAGTCTATCAAGGCACTACATGTAGCACCCGAACCGGTCCAGCGTAGATGGACCGACAAAGTAGTACAGGATTTTGATGGAGAGACTTGAGTAGTTGCGCTCACCTGTAGCCCTCCGCTTACAGATGAGCTCTGGCTTTTACTGGACATGAATTAACAAAATGTCCAGCAACTCCGCAATAGAGGCACAGGCGGTTGGTGATCCTCCGTTCCCTCTCCTTAGTCGAGATGCGAATCCCTCCCAGCTGCATGGGCTCAGACTCTGAGCCAGTGGAGGGAGATGGTTGCGATGCGGAGCAGGGAAACACCGTTGATGCGAGCTCTCTTCCACGAGCCCGGTGACGAAGATCTACCCGTCGTTCTATGCGGATGGCGAGAGCAATCAAAGAGTCCACATCTGAAGGAACCTCCCGGAGAGAATCTCATCCTTAACCACTGCGTGGAGTCCCTCCAGAAAACGAGCGAGCAGCGCCGGCTCGTTCCACTCACTAGAGGCAGCAAGAGTGCGAAACTCAATAGAATAATCCGTTATGGACCGTTCACCTTGGCATAAGGAAGCCAGGGCCCTAGAAGCCTCCCTACCAAAAACTGAACGGTCAAAAACCCGAATCATCTCCTCTTTAAAGTTCTGGAACTTGTTAGAGCAATCAGCCCTTGCCTCCCAGATAGCTGTGCCCCATTCTCGAGCCCGGCCAGTAAGGAGTGAAATGACGTAAGCAACCCGAGCTCTCTCTCTAGAGTATGTGTTGGGTTGGAGAGAGAACACAATCTCACACTGCGTGAGAAAGGAGCGGCACTCAGTGGGCTGCCCGGAGTAGCAAGGTGGGTTATTAACCCTAGGTTCTGGAGGCTCGGCAGGCCAGGAAGTAACAGGTGGCACGAGACGTAGACTCTGGAACTGTCCAGAGAGGTCGGAAACCTGAGCGGCCAGGTTCTCCACGGCATGGCGAGCAGCAGACAATTCCTGCTCGTGTCTGCCGAGCATGGCTCCTTGGATCTCGACGGCAGTGTAACGAGCGTCTGAAGTCGCTGGGTCCATTCCTTGGTCGGTTCCTTCTGTCATGCAGGTGAAAGAGGACCCAAAAGCGACTTGGCGAAAACAGAGTCTTTAATCCAGTAAAGTAAATACAAACAAAAAACACAACTTTCACTCGAAATGACGAGGACAAACTGGAGACTCGATCTTGAACAGTAGGTGAACAGCAGGTTGCCTCGGGAAGGCACTTGAACCAGACAGACTCAGACACCTGCTCACCACGCAGCATCTGAGGAAAACACGACACGACAGGGCGATACACAAACACAGCACGGTGAATTCTAGACAAGGAACCGACAGGACAGGAACGGAACACAAAGGAAGAAATAGGGACTCTAATCAGGGGAAAGGATCGGGAACAGGTGTGGGAAGACTAAATGATTGATTAGGGGAATAGGAACAGCTGGGAGCAGGAACGGAACGATAGAGAGAAGAGAGAGCGAGAGAGTGAGAGAGGGAGGGGGAGAGAGAGGGATAGAAAGAGGGAAAGAACCTAATAAGACCAGCAGAGGGAAACGAATAGAATGGGAAGCACAGGGACAAGACAAGATAATAAATGACAAAACATGACACAGACTACGCTATAGAAATGTAGAGGTCATTTCCCATTGAGACGACCGTGAATGCAGTCTCCACTAACGCAAGAACATTGTCTTAAAATTACAATCACGCTGTAACGCTGAACTTCTGCGATACGGATTGAATAGATCCCTAGGTCATCCTTAAGCTCTGTGGATAGACTGACTACTAAGGGTCAGAGATGGAGAAATAGAGAGGCTGTCCAGCACGCACGCAGACACACATGTACACACATACGCAGTCACAGTGTAAAATATCACTATGTAAATAAACAAGTGACACACACACAGTCTCTGAGGGGGAAAAGAGCTTAACGACCTGTTTACAGGGAAATCACTGTGGTAAATATCTCACTTTATTCTGTTTGTAGTATTTTTGGTTTTGTTTGTATTACTGTAAAACAAGTTCACCCAAACAACAGCCAATTATAGAAGAGATGCACTAAAACAGCAGTTTTCTGTGGTAACTGTTGGTTTACATTGTAAAGCTTTGTTATATCATGTAGCCTGTTTGTACACAGCTCTCTTTCTCTCCCTCCTCTCTTTCTCTCCCTCCCTCTCTCTTTCTCTACCTCCCTCTCTCTTTCTCTACCTCCTCTCTTTCTCTCCCTCCTCTCTTTCTCTCCCTCCCTCTCTCTTTCTCTACCTCCCTCTCTCTTTCTCTACCTCCCTCTCTCTTTCTCTACCTCCTCTCTTTCTCTCCCTCTTCTCTTTCTCTCCCTCCCTCTCTCTTTCTCTACCTCCCTCTCTCTTTCTCTCCCTCCTCTCTTCCTCTCCCTCCTCTCTTCCTCTCCCTCCTCTCTTTCTCTCCCTCCTCTCTTCCTCTCCCTCCTCTCTTCCTCTCCCTCCTCTCTTTCTCTCCCTCCCTCTCTCTTTCTCTACCTCCCTCTCTCTTTCTCTCCCTCCTCTCTTCCTCTCCCTCCTCTCTTTCTCTCCCTCCTCTCTTCCTCTCCCTCCTCTCTTCCTCTCCCTCCTCTCTTTCTCTCCCTCCCTCTCTCTTTCTCTCCCTCCTCTCTTCCTCTCCCTCCTCTCTTCCTCTCCCTCCTCTCTTCCTCTCCCTCCTCTCTTTCTCTCCACTCCCTCCTCTCTTTCTCTACCTCACTCTCTCTTTCTCTACCTCCCTCTCTCTTTCTCTCCCTCCTCTCTTCCTCTCCCTCCTCTCTTCCTCTCCCTCCTCTCTTCCTCTCCCTCCTCTCTTTCTCTCCACTCCCTCCTCTCTTTCTCTACCTCACTCTCTCTTTCTCTACCTCCCTCTCTCTTTCTCTACCTCCTCTCTTTCTCTCCCTCCTCTCTTTCTCTCCCTCCCTCTCTCTTTCTCTACCTCCCTCTCTCTTTCTCTACCTCCCTCTCTCTTTCTCTACCTCCTCTCTTTCTCTCCCTCTTCTCTTTCTCTCCCTCCCTCTCTCTTTCTCTACCTCCCTCTCTCTTTCTCTCCCTCCTCTCTTCCTCTCCCTCCTCTCTTCCTCTCCCTCCTCTCTTTCTCTCCCTCCTCTCTTCCTCTCCCTCCTCTCTTCCTCTCCCTCCTCTCTTTCTCTCCCTACCTCTCTCTTTCTCTACCTCCCTCTCTCTTTCTCTCCCTCCTCTCTTCCTCTCCCTCCTCTCTTTCTCTCCCTCCTCTCTTCCTCTCCCTCCTCTCTTCCTCTCCCTCCTCTCTTTCTCTCCCTCCCTCTCTCTTTCTCTACCTCCCTCTCTCTTTCTCTCCCTCCTCTCTTCCTCTCCCTCCTCTCTTCCTCTCCCTCCTCTCTTCCTCTCCCTCCTCTCTTTCTCTCCACTCCCTCCTCTCTTTCTCTACCTCACTCTCTCTTTCTCTAACTCCCTCTCTCTTTCTCTCCCTCCTCTCTTCCTCTCCCTCCTCTCTTCCTCTCCCTCCTCTCTTCCTCTCCCTCCTCTCTTTCTCTCCACTCCCTCCTCTCTTTCTCTACCTCCCTCTCTCTTTCTCTCCCTCCTCTCTTCCTCTCCCTCCTCTCTTCCTCTCCCTCCTCTCTTCCTCTCCCTCCTCTCTTTCTCTCCACTCCCTCCTCTCTTTCTCTACCTCCCTCTCTCTTTCTCTCCCTCCTCTCTTCCTCTCCCTCCTCTCTTTCTCCACTCCCTCTCTCTTTCTCTACCTCCCTCTCTCTTTCTCTCCTTCTCTTTCTCTCCCTCCTCTCTTTCTTTTCCTCCTCTCTTTCTCTCCTTCTCTTTCTCTCCCTCCCTCCCTCTCTTTCTCCCCTCCCTCTCTCTTTCTCTACCTCCCTCTCTCTTTCTCTACCTCCTCTTTCTCTCCCTCCCTCTCTCTTTCTCTTCCTCCTCTCTTTCTCTCCCTCCCTCCCTCTCTTTCTCCCCTCCCTCTCTCTTTCTCTACCTCCCTCTCTCTTTCTCTACCTCCTCTTTCTCTCCCTCCCTCTCTCTTTCTCTTCCTCCTCTCTTTATCTCCCTCCCTCTCTCTTTCTCTTCCTCCTAACTTTCTCTACCTCCTCTTTCTCTCTCTCCCTCTCTCTCTTCCTTTACCTCCTCTCTTTCTCTTCCTCCTTTCATTCTCTCCCTCCCTCTCTCTTTCTCTTCCTCCCTCTTTCTCTTCCTCCTTTCTTTCTCTCCCTCCCTCTCTCTTTCTCACCCTCCCTCTCTCTTTCTCTTCCTCCTCTCTTTCTCTCCCTCCTCTCTTTCTCTTCCTTCTCTCTTTCTCTCCCTCCCTCTTCCTCCCTCTCTCTTTCTCTTCCTCCTTTCTTTCTCTCCCTCCCTCCTCTCTTTCTCTTCCTCCTCTTTTCTTTCTCTCCCTCCCTCTCTCTTTCTCTTCCTCCCTCTCTCTTTCTCTTCCTCCCTCTTCTTTCTCTCCCTCCCTCTCTCTTTCTCTTCCTCCTTTCTCTCCCTCCCTCCTCTCTTTCTCTCTCTCCCTCTCTCTTCCTTCCTCCTCTCTCTTTCTCTCCCTCCCTCTCTCTTTCTCTTCCTCCTTTCTTTCTCTCCCTCCCTCTCTCTTTCTCTCCCTCCCTCTCTTTTCTCTCCCTCTCTCTCCCTTCCTCCTCTCTTTCTCTCCCTCCCTCTCTCTTTCTCTCCCTCCTCTCTTTCTTTCTCCTCCCTCCCTCTCTTTCTCTCCCTCCCTCTCTCTTTCTCTCCCTCCTCTCTTTCTCTCCCTCCTCTCTTTCTCTCCCTCCCTCTCTCTTTCTCTACCTCCCTCTCTCTTTCTCTCCCTCCTCTCTTCCTCTCCCACCTCTCTTTCTCTCCCTCCCTCTCTTTCTCCCTCCCTCTCTCTTTCTCTACCTCCCTCTCTCTTTCTCTCCATCTCTTTCTCTCTCTCTCTCTTTCCTCCTCTCTTTCTCTCCTTCTCTCTTTCTCTCCCTCCTCCCTCTCTTTCTCCCCTCCCTCTCTCTTTCTCTACTCTCCCTCTCTCTTTCTCTCTCTCTCCCTCTCTCTCTTTTCTCTCCCTCCTCTCTCTTTCTCTCTCTCCCTCTCTCTTTCTCTCCTCCCTCTCTCTTTCTCTCCTCCTTTATTTCTCTCCCTCCCTCTCTCTTTCTCTCCCTCCCTCTCTCTTTCTCTCCTCCTTTCTTTCTCTCCCTCCCTCCTCTCTTTCTGTTCCTCCTTTCTTTCTCTCCCTCCCTCTCTCGTTCTCTTCCTCCCTCTCTCTCTTCTCTCTCCTCCCTCTCTCTTTCTCTCCCTCCCTCTCTCTTTCTCTCCCTCCTCTCTTTCTCTCCCTCCTCTCTTTCTCTCCCTCCCTCTCTCTTTCTCTACCTCCCTCTCTCTCCTCTCCCTCCTCTCTTCCTCTCCCTCTCTCTCTTTCTCTCTCTCCCTCCCTCTCTTTCTCTCCCTCTCTCTTTCTCTACCTCCCTCTCTCTTTCTCTCCTTCTCTTTCTCTCCCTCCCTCTCTCTTCTCCCCTCCCTCTCTCTTTCTCTACCTCCCTCTCGCTTTCTCTACCTCCTCTTTCTCTCCCTCCCTCTCTCTTTCTCTTCCTCCTCTCTTTCTCTCCCTCCTCTCTCTTTCACTTCCTCCTCTCTTTCTCTACCTCCTCTTTCTCTCTCTCCCTCTCTCTCTCTTTCTTTCCCTCCTCTCTTTCTCTTCCTCCTTTCATTCTCTCCCTCCCTCTCTCTTTCCCTCCCCTCTCTTTCTTTCTCTTCCTCCTTTCTTTCTCTCCCTCCCTCTCTTTCTCACCCTCCCTCTCTCTTTCTCTTCCTCCTCTCTTTCTCTCCCTCCTCTCTTTCTCTTCCTCCTTTCTTTCTCCCCCTCCCTCTCTCTTTCTCTTCCTCCTCTCTTTCTCTCCATCCTCTCTTTTTCTCTTCCTCCTTTCTTTCTCTCCCTCCCTCTCTCTCTCTCTCTCTCCCTCTCTCTTTCTCTTCCTCCTTTCTCTCTCTCCCTCCCTCCCTCTCTCACCCTCCCTCTCTCTTTCTCCCTCCTCTCTTTCTCTCCCTCCCTCTTTCTCTTCCTCCTTTCTTTCTCTCCCTCCCTCTCTCTCTCTCTCCCTCCCTCTCTCTTTCTCTTCCTCCTTTCTTTCTCTCCCTCCTCTCTCTTCTCTCTCCTCCCTCTTCTCTCTCTTCCTCCCTCTCTCTTTCTCTTCCTCCTTTCTTTCTCTCTTCCCTCTCTCCCTCCTCCTCTCTCTTTCTCTCCCTCCCTCTCTCTTTCTCTTTTCTTCTCTCTTTTCTCTCCCTCTTCTCTCTTCCTCCTTTCTTTCTCTCCTCCCTCCCTCTCTCTTTCTCTTCCTCCTCTCTTTCTCTCCCTCCTCTCTCTTTCTCACCTCCCTCTCTCTTTCTCTCCTCCTCTCTCTTTCTCTCTCCTCTCTTTCTCTTCCTCCTTTCTTTCTCTCCTCCTCTCTCTCTTTCTCTTCCCCTCTCTCTTTCTCTTCCTCCTTTCTTTCTCTCCCTCCCTCTCTCTTTCTCTTCCTTCCTCTCTCTTTCTCTTCCTCCTTTCTTTCTCTCCCTCCCTCTCACTTTCTCTCCCTCCCTCTCTCTTTCTCTTCCTCCCTCTCTCTTTCTCTTCCTCCTTTCTTTCTCTCCCTCCCTCCTCTCTTTCTCTTCCTCCTCTCTTTCTCTCCCTCCCTCTCTTTCTCTCTCTCCCTCCCTCTCTCTTCCTCTCCCTCCTCTCTTTCTCTCCCAACTCTCTTTCTCTCCCTCCTCTCTTTCTCTTCCTCCTTTCTTTATCTCCCTCCCTCTCTCTTTCTCTTCCTCCCTCTCTCTTTCTCTTCCTCCTTCTTTTCTCTCCCTCCCTCTCTCTTTCTCTTCCTCCCTCTCTCTTTCTCTCCCTCCCTCTCTCTTTCTCTTCCTCCCTCTCTTTCTCTTCCTCCTTTCTTTCTCTCCCTCCCTCCTCTCTTTCTCTTCCTCCTTTCTTTCTCTCCCTCCCTCTCTCTTTCTCTTCCTCCCTCTCTCTTTCTCTTCCTCCCTCTCTCTTTCTCTCCCTCCCTCTCTCTTTCTCTTCCTCCTTTCTTTCTCTCCCTCCCTCTCTCTTTCTCTTCCTCCCTCTTTCTCTTCTTCCCTCTCTCTTTCTCTCCCTCCCTCTCTATTTCTCTTCCTCCTTTCTTTCTCTCCCTCCCTCTCTCTCTCTTTCTCTTCCTCCCTCTCTCTTTCTCTTCCTCCCTCTCTCTTTCTCTCCCTCCCTCTCTCTTTCTCTTCCTCCTTCTCTTTCTCTCTCTCCCTCTCTCTTTCTCTTCCTCCCTTTTCTCTTCCTCCCTCTCTCTTTCTCTCCCTCCCTCTCTATTTCTCTTCCTCCTTTCTTTCTCTCCCTCCCTCTCTCTTTCTCTCCCTCCCTCTCTCTTTATCTACCTCTCTCTCTCCCTTCCTCCTCTCTTTCTCTCCCTCCCTCTCTCTTTCTCTCCCTCCTCTCTTTCTCTCCCTCCTCTCTTTTCTCTCCCTCCTCTCTCTTCTCTCCCTCCTCTCTTTCTCTCCCTCCTCTCTTTCTTTCCCTCCTCTCTTTCTCTCCCTCTCTCTTTCTCTCCCTCCCTCTCTCTCTCTCTTTCTCCTATCTTTCTCTACCTCCTCTTTCTCTTCCTCCTCTCTTTCTCACCCTCCTCTCTTTCTCTTCCTCATTTCTTTCTCTCCCTCCCTCTCTCTTTCTCTCCCTCCTCTCTTTCTCTCCCCCTCCCTCTCTCTTTCTCTCCCTCCTCTCTTTCTCTCCCTCCCTCTCTTTCTCTCCCCCTCCCTCTCTCTTTCTCTCTCTCTCTCCCTCTCTCTTTCTCTCCCTCCCTCTCTCTTTCTCTCTCTCCCTCTCTCTTTCTCTCCCACTCCCTCTCTCTTTCTCTCCCTCCTCTCTTTCTCTCTCTCCCTCCCTCTCTCTTCCTCTCCCTCCTCTCTTTCTCTCCCAACTCTCTTTCTCTCCCTCCTCTCTTTCTCTCCCTCCCCCTCTCTTTCTCTCCCCCTCCCCCTCCCTCTCTCTTTCTCTCCCTCCTCTCTTTCTCTCTCTCCCTCTCTCTTTCTCTCCCTCCTCTCTTTCTCTCCCTCTCTCTTTCCCTCCCTCTCTCTTTCTCTCCCTCTCTCATCTCTCCATCCCTCTCTCTCTCTTTCTCCGATCTTTCTCTACCTCCTCTTTCTCTTCCTCCTCTCTTTCTCTCCCTCCTCTCTTTCACTTCATCCTTTCTTTCTCCCCCTCCCTCTCTCTTTCTCTACCTCCTCTCTTTCTCTCCCTCCCTCTCTCTTTCTCTTCCTCCTATCTTTCTCTAACTCCTCTTTTCTCTCTCTCCCTCTCTCTTTCTCTTCCTCCTTTCTTTCTCCCCCTCCCTCTCTCTATCTCTTCCTCCTTTCTGTCTCTCCCTCCCTCTTTCTCTTCCTCCTTTCTTTCTCTCCCTCCCTCTCTCTTTCTCACCCTCCCTCTCTCTTTCTCTTCCTCCTCTCTTTCTCTCCCTCCTCTCTTTCTCTTCCTTCTCTCTTTCTCTCCCTCCCTCTTCCTCCCTCTCTCTTTCTCTTCCTCCTTTCTTTCTCTCCCTCCCTCCTCTCTTTCTCTTCCTCCTTTCTTTCTCTCCCTCCCTCTCTCTTTCTCTTCCTCCCTCTCTCTTTCTCTTCCTCCCTCTCTCTTTCTCTCCCTCCCTCTCTCTTTCTCTTCCTCCTTTCTTTCTCTCCCTCCCTCTCTCTTTCTCTTCCTCCCTCTTTCTCTTCCTTCCTCTCTCTTTCTCTCCCTCCCTCTCTATTTCTCTTCCTCCTTTCTTTCTCTCCCTCCCTCTCTCTTTCTCTCCCTCCCTCTCTATTTCTCTCCCTCTCTCTCTCCCTTCCTCCTCTCTTTCTCTCCCTCCCTCTCTCTTTCGCTCCCTCCTCTCTTTCTCTCCCTCCCTCTCTCTTTCTCTACCTCCCTCTCTCTTTCTCTCCCTCCTCGCTTTCTCTCCCTCCTCTCTTTCTCTCCCTCCCTCTCTCTTTCTCTACCTCCCTCTCTCTTTCTCTCCCTCCTCTCTTCCTCTCCCACCTCTCTTTCTCTCCCTCCCTCTCTTTCTCCCCTCACTCTCTCTTTCTCTACCTCCCTCTCTCTTTCTCTCCATCTCTTTCTCTCCCTCCTCTCTTTCTTTTCCTCCTCTCTTTCTCTCCTTCTCTTTCTCTCCCTCCCTCCCTCTCTTTCTCCCCTCCCTCTCTCTTTCTCTACCTCCCTCTCTCTTTCTCTCTCTCTCCCTCCTCTCTTTCTCTCCCTCCCTCTCTCTTTCTCTCTCTCCCTCTCTCTTTCTCTCCCTCCCTCTCTCTTTCTCTTCCTCCTTTATTTCTCTCCCTCCCTCTCTCTTTCTCTTCCTCCCTCTCTCTTTCTCTTCCTCCTTTCTTTCTCTCCCTCCCTCCTCTCTTTCTGTTCCTCCTTTCTTTCTCTCCCTCCCTCTCTCGTTCTCTTCCTCCCTCTCTCTTTCTCTTCCTCCCTCTCTCTTTCTCTCCCTCCCTCTCTCTTTCTCTCCCTCCTCTCTTTCTCTCCCTCCTCTCTTTCTCTCCCTCCCTCTCTCTTTCTCTACCTCCCTCTCTCTTTCTCTCCCTCCTCTCTTCCTCTCCCTCCTCTCTTTCTCTCCCTCCCTCTCTTTCTCCCCTCCCTCTCTCTTTCTCTACCTCCCTCTCTCTTTCTCTCCTTCTCTTTCTCTCCCTCCCTCTCTTTCTCCCCTCCCTCTCTCTTTCTCTACCTCCCTCTCGCTTTCTCTACCTCCTCTTTCTCTCCCTCCCTCTCTATTTCTCTTCCTCCTCTCTTTCTCTCCCTCACTCTCTCTTTCACTTCCTCCTCTCTTTCTCTACCTCCTCTTTCTCTCTCTCCCTCTCTCTCTTTCTTTCCCTCCTCTCTTTCTCTTCCTCCTTTCATTCTCTCCCTCCCTCTCTCTTTCCCTCCCTCTCTCTTTCTCTTCCTCCTTTCTTTCTCTCCCTCCCTCTCTCTTTCTCACCCTCCCTCTCTCTTTCTCTTCCTCCTCTCTTTCTCTCCCTCCTCTCTTTCTCTTCCTCCTTTCTTTCTCCCCCTCCCTCTCTCTTTCTCTTCCTCCTCTCTTTCTCTCCATCCTCTCTTTCTCTTCCTCCTTTCTTTCTCTCCCTCCCTCTCTCTTTCTCTTCCTCCCTCTCTCTTTCTCTTCCTCCTTTCTTTCTCTCCCTCCCTCTCTCTTTCTCACCCTCCCTCTCTCTTTCTCTTCCTCCTCTCTTTCTCTCCCTCCTCTCTTTCTCTTCCTCCTTTCTTTCTCTCCCTCCCTCTCTCTCTCTCTTCCTCCCTCTCTCTTTCTCTTCCTCCTTTCTTTCTCTCCCTCCCTCTCTCTTTCTCTCCCTCCCTCTCTCTTTCTCTTCCTCCCTCTCTCTTTCTCTTCCTCCTTTCTTTCTCTCCCTCCCTCTCTTTCTCTCCCTCCCTCTCTCTTTCTCACCCTCCCTCTCTCTTTCTCTTTCTCCTCTCTTTCTCTCCCTCCTCTCTTTCTCTTCCTCCTTTCTTTATCTGCCTCCCTCTCTCTTTCTCTTCCTCCCTCTCTCTTTCTCTTCCTCCTTTCTTTCTCTCCCTCCCTCCTCTCTTTCTCTTCCTCCTTTCTTTCTCTCCCTCCCTCTCTCTTTCTCTTCCTCCCTCTCTCTTTCTCTCCCTCCCTCTCTCTTTCTCTTCCTCCCTCTCTCTTTCTCTTCCTCCTTTCTTTCTCTCCCTCCCTCCTCTCTTTCTCTTCCTCCTTTCTTTCTCTCCCTCCCTCTCTCTTTCTCTCCCTCCCTCTCTCTTTCTCTTCCTCCTCTCTTTCTCTCCCTCCCTCTCTCTTTCTCTTCCTCCCTCTTTCTCTTCCTCTCCCTCTCTTTCTCTCACTCCCTCTCTATTTTTCTTCCTCCTTTCTTTCTCTCCCTCCCTCTTTCTTTCTCTCCCTCCCTCTCTCTTTCTCTCCCTCTCTCTCTCTCCCTTCCTCCTCTCTTTCTCTCCCTCCCTCTCTCTTTCTCTCCCTCCTCTCTTCTCTCCCTCCCTCTCTCTTTCTCTACCTCCCTCTCTCTTTCTCTCCCTCCTCTCTTTCTCTCCCCTCCTCTCTTTCTCTTTCTCTCCCTCCCTCTATCTTTCTCTACCTCCCTCTCTCTTTCTCTCCCTCCTCTCTTCCTCTCCCTCCTCTCTTTCTCTCCCTCCCTCTCTTTCTCCCCTCCCTCTCTCTTTCTCTACCTCCCTCTCTCTTTCTCTCCTTCTCTTTCTCTCCCTCCTCTTTTTATTTTCCTCCACTCTTTCTCTCCTTCTCTTTCTCTCCCTCCCTCTCTTTCTCCCCTCCCTCTCTCTTTCTCTACCTCCATCTCTCTTTCTCTACCTCCTCTTTCTCTCCCTCCCTCTCTCTTTCTCTTCCTCCTCTCTTTCTCTCCCTCCCTCTCTCTTTCTCTTCCTCCTATCTTTCTCTACCTCCTCTTTCTCTCTCTCCCTCACTCTTTCTTTCCCTCCACTCTTTCTCTTCCTCCTTTCATTCTCTCCCTCCCTCCCTCTATCTTTCTCACCCCCCTCTCTCTTTCTCTTCCTTCTCTCTTTCTCTCCCTCCTCTCTTTCTCTTCCTCCTTTCTTTCTCTTCCTCCCTCTCTCTTTCTCTTCCTCCCTCTCTCTTTCTCTCCCTCCCTCTCTCTTTCTCTTCCTCCTTTCTTTCTCTCCCTCCCTCTCTCTTTCTCTTCCTCCCTCTTTCTCTTCCTTCCTCTCTCTTTCTCTCCCTCCCTCTCTATTTCTCTTCCTCCTTTCTTTCTCTCCCTCCCTCTCTCTTTCTCTCCCTCCCTCTCTATTTCTCTCCCTCTCTCTCTCCCTTCCTCCTCTCTTTCTCTCCCTCCCTCTCTCTTTCGCTCCCTCCTCTCTTTCTCTCCCTCCCTCTCTCTTTCTCTACCTCCCTCTCTCTTTCTCTCCCTCCTCGCTTTCTCTCCCTCCTCTCTTTCTCTCCCTCCCTCTCTCTTTCTCTACCTCCCTCTCTCTTTCTCTCCCTCCTCTCTTCCTCTCCCACCTCTCTTTCTCTCCCTCCCTCTCTTTCTCCCCTCCCTCTCTCTTTCTCTACCTCCCTCTCTCTTTCTCTCCATCTCTTTCTCTCCCTCCTCTCTTTCTTTTCCTCCTCTCTTTCTCTCCTTCTCTTTCTCTCCCTCCCTCCCTCTCTTTCTCCCCTCCCTCTCTCTTTCTCTACCTCCCTCTCTCTTTCTCTCTCTCTCCCTCCTCTCTTTCTCTCCCTCCCTCTCTCTTTCTCTCTCTCCCTCTCTCTTTCTCTCCCTCCCTCTCTCTTTCTCTTCCTCCTTTATTTCTCTCCCTCCCTCTCTCTTTCTCTCCCTCCCTCTCTCTTTCTCTTCCTCCCTCTTTCTCTTCCTCTCCCTCTCTTTCTCTCACTCCCTCTCTATTTTTCTTCCTCCTTTCTTTCTCTCCCTCCCTCTTTCTTTCTCTCCCTCCCTCTCTCTTTCTCTCCCTCTCTCTCTCTCCCTTCCTCCTCTCTTTCTCTCCCTCCCTCTCTCTTTCTCTCCCTCCTCTCTTCTCTCCCTCCCTCTCTCTTTCTCTACCTCCCTCTCTCTTTCTCTCCCTCCTCTCTTTCTCTCCCTCCTCTCTTTCTCTCCCTCCCTCTATCTTTCTCTACCTCCCTCTCTCTTTCTCTCCCTCCTCTCTTCCTCTCCCTCCTCTCTTTCTCTCCCTCCCTCTCTTTCTCCCCTCCCTCTCTCTTTCTCTACCTCCCTCTCTCTTTCTCTCCTTCTCTTTCTCTCCCTCCTCTTTTTATTTTCCTCCACTCTTTCTCTCCTTCTCTTTCTCTCCCTCCCTCTCTTTCTCCCCTCCCTCTCTCTTTCTCTACCTCCATCTCTCTTTCTCTCCCTCCTCTTTCTCTCCCTCCCTCTCTCTTTCTCTTCCTCCTCTCTTTCTCTCCCTCCCTCTCTCTTTCTCTTCCTCCTATCTTTCTCTACCTCCTCTTTCTCTCTCTCCCTCACTCTTTCTTTCCCTCCACTCTTTCTCTTCCTCCTTTCATTCTCTCCCTCCCTCTATCTTTCTCACCCCCTCTCTCTTTCTCTTCCTTCTCTCTTTCTCTCCCTCCTCTCTTTCTCTTCCTCCTTTCTTTCTCCCCCTCCCTCTCTCTTTCTCTTCCTCCTCTCTTTCTCTCCCTCCCTCTCTCTTTCTCTTCCTCCTATCTTTCTCTACCTCCTCTTTTTCTCTCTCCCTCTCTCTTTCTCTTCCTCCTTTCTCTCTCCCCCTCCCTCTCTCTTTCTCTTCCTCCTTTCTTTCTCTCCCTCCCTCTTTCTCTTCCTCCTTTCTTTCTCTCCCTCCCTCTCTCTTTCTCACCCTCCCTCTCTCTTTCTCTTCCTCCTCTCTTTCTCTCCCTCCTCTCTTTCTCTTCCTCCTTTCTTTCTCTCCCTCCCTCTCTCTCTCTCTTCCTCCCTCTCTCTTTCTCTTCCTCCTTTCTTTCTCTCCCTCCCTCTCTCTTTCTCTTCCTCCCTCTCTCTTTCTCTTCCTCCCTCTCTCTTTCTCACCCTCCCTCTCTCTTTCTCTTCCTCCTTTCTTTCTCTCCCTCCCTCTCTCTTTCTCTCCCTCCCTCTCTATTTCTCTTCCTCCTTTCTTTCTCTCCCTCCCTCTCTCTTTCTCTCCCTCCCTCTCCCTTTCCCCCTCCCTCTCTCTTTCTCTCCCTCCCTCTCCCTTTCCCCCCTCCCTCTCTCTTTCTCTCCCTCCCTCTCCCTTTCCCCCCTCCCTCTCTTTTATACCCTCTGCCCCTCTTCCCTTTAGCATGCTCTCTCCCTGTAGTTGTTAATTGATACATTCTCTTTCACAATGCTTATTATTATGCTTACTGGGAAACACACACACACACTCACTCACTCACTCACTCAATATAAATCACAACCTGTCTCATACTGCTGCTTACACAAATGTAGACTCTATTATGATATTATATTGCTGGCTAATTTACTAGCTTCTAGTTCTATTAGCCTTCTTTACACGCAGGTTGTGGTCTCCTGCCAGTAACTCCATTAGGTCCATTTTCCACTGTTGTTGTGTGATCAAACACACAGTAGTAACGGGAGAGTACAGAGTTAGACAAGAGGGAGCTTCACACACTGCTGGACACCAAATATACAGTTTCCTATAATCATAATGTGATTATACTTTCTGAAATAGTTTAGCATCTGCAGTGTGTCTTTCATGGTGTGCATGGAGAGTCCCAGACCTGATCAAAGCTAGTGTGTGAGTGAGGGCATCATGAGAGGAGCTAGACGCTGTTGAGTGAGACTTCAATTGAGAGCTAACCTTTGTATTCTATAATAACCTATTTCTTAGAGTTTAACCAGGATGTGGACATGAAGCTAGTGTTATGGTAATGGTTGATTTAGGCTTGAACCAGGATGTGGCCATGAAGCTAGTGTTATGGTAATGGTAGATTTAGGGTTGAACCAGGATGTGGACATGAAGCTAGGGTTATGGTGATGGTAGATTTACGGTTGAACCAGGATGTGGACATGAAGCTAGTGTTATGGTGATGGTAGATTTAGGGTTGAACCAGGATGTGGCCATGAAGCTAGTGTTATGGTGATGGTAGATTTAGGGTTGAACCAGGATGTGGACATGAAGCTAGTATTATGGTGATGGTAGATTTAGGGTTGAACCAGGATGTGGACATGAAGCTAGTGTTATGGTGATGGTAGATTTAGGGTTGAACCAGGATGTGGTCATGAAGCTAGTGTTATGGTGATGGTAGATTTAGGGTTGAACCAGGATGTGGACATGAAGCTAGTATTATGGTGATGGTAGATTTAGGATTGAACCAGGATGTGGACATGAAGCTAGTATTATGGTGATGGTAGATTTAGGATTGAACCAGGATGTGGACATGAAGCTAGTATTATGGTGATGGTAGATTTAGGGTTGAACCAGGATGTGGCCATGAAGCTAGTGTTATGGTGATGGTAGATTTAGGGTTGAACCAGGATGTGGACATGAAGCTAGTATTATGGTGATGGTAGATTTAGGATTGAACCAGGATGTGGACATGAAGCTAGTATTATGGTGATGGTAGATTTAGGGTTGAACCAGGATGTGGACATGAAGCTAGTGTTATGGTGATGGTAGATTTAGGGTTGGGGCTTAGGCTACGGTTGGGTTGATCCTCTCAAGCCTCTCTTTTGTATTAATTCAAATGTTCCATCCAAAGTAATCATAAAGTTCTCTGAATCAGTTCTATGAATCAAGAGCGATTCATCACCTCAAGAGCGATTCATCACCTTACCCTACTCATCACCTTACCCTACTCAAATCTATCAGTTTACCCAACTGAAAATGAAGGCTTCAAACACCAAAATCAGAGCCACCAAACATCAAATCTTTATCTGTACCTCTAACACACATACAGCCCCTGTCTCCAGTGCTGAAGCTGTGTGTAAAGCTAAGTAAGTGGTACACAGAGCTGTGTGTCATCTACCCTGACTCAATTATAACCCCTCTTTCACCACTCCACCTATCTGGCCACACTGAATCAAACACACACACACACACACACACACACACACACACACACACACACACACACACACACACACACACACACACACACACACACACACACACACACACACACACACACACACACACACACACACACACACACACACACACACACACACACACACACACACACACACACACACACACACACACACACACACACACACACACACACACACACAGCACAGCACATCTCTTCTCCCCTGGCAGCCCTAACCAGGCACATTATATCTGTCCTGCGGCTATCTGGCCATGACAGATGTATTCATGTAATCGTTTTGATAGTTATTGATCCTCACGGCAGAGCAACTTAAACAGAGGAGAAAAATGAGCTTTTAGAAGCAACATGGCTGCTGAGAGAGAGAGTGTAATGGGATGGCTGACTAGGGAACAAGTGATGGGAATGATGGAGAGAAAGAAACATAAAGAGGGAATTAGAGCGAGGGAGAGAGCAAGAGAGAGGGTTAAAGAGAGGCATGGAGGGAGGGAGAGAGCAAGAGAGAGGGTTAAAGAGAGGCATGGAGGGAGGGAGAGAGCAAGAGAGAGGGTTAAAGAGAGGCATGGAGGAAGGGAGAGAGCAAGATAGAGGGTTAAAGAGAGGCATGGAGGGAGGGAGATAGAAAGAGTGAGGGTTAAAGAGAGGCATGGAGGGAGGGAGATAGAAAGAGAGAGGGTTAAAGAGAGGCATGGAGGGAGGGAGATAGAAAGAGAGAGGCTTAAAGAGAGGCATGGAGGGAGGGAGATAGAAAGAGAGGGGTTAAAGAGAGGCATGGAGGAGGGAGATAGAAAGAGAGAGGCTTAAAGAGAGGCATGGAGGGAGGGAGATAGAAAGAGAGAGGGTTAAAGAGAGGCATGGAGGGAGGGAGATAGAAAGAGAGATGCTTAAAGAGAGGCATGGAGGGAGGGAAATAAAAAGAGAGAGGGTTAAAGAGAGACATGGAGGGAGGGAGGGAGGGAGGGAGGGAGGGAGGGAGGGAGGGAGGGAGGGAGGGAGGGAGGGAGGGAGGGAGGGAGGGAGGGAGGGAAGGGAGGGAGGAGGGAGGGAGGGAAAACAGAGAGGGAAAGGGAGGAGGGAGGGAGGGAGGGAGGGAGGGGAGGGAGGGAGAGGGTTAAGGAGAGGCATGGAGGGAGGGAAATAAAAACAGAGAGGGTTAAAGAGAGACATGGAGGGAGGGAGATAGAAAGAGAGAGGGTTAAAGAGAGGCATGGAGGGAGGGAAATAGAAAGAGAGAGGGTTAAAGAGAGGCATGGAGGGAGGGAGATAGAAAGAGAGAGGGTTAAAGAGAGGCATGGAGGGAGGGAGATAGAAAGAGAGAGGGTTAAAGAGAGGCATGGAGGGAGGGAGATAGAAAGAGAGAGGCTTAAAGAGAGGCATGGAGGGAGGGAGATAGAAAGAGAGAGGGTTAAAGAGAGTCATGGAGGGAGGGAAATAAAAAGAGAGAGGGTTAAGGAGAGGCATGGAGGGAGGGAGATAGAAAGAGAGAGGGTTAAAGAGAGGCATGGAGGGAGGGAGATAGAAAGAGAGAGGGTTAAAGAGAGGCATGGAGGGAGGGAGATAGAAAGAGAGAGGGTTAAAGAGAGGCATGGAGGGAAAGGGAGGGTTAAATAAAGGGAGGGAGAGAGAGGCTTAAAGACAGGCATGGAGGGAGGGAGGGAGGGAGCAAGAGAGAGGGTTAAGGAGAGGTATGGAGGGAGGGAGATAGAAAGAGAGAGGGTTAAAGAGAGGCATGGAGGGAGGGAGATAGAAAGAGAGAGGGTTAAAGAGAGTCATGGAGGGAGGGAAATAAAAAGAGAGAGGGTTAAAGAGAGACATGGAGGGAGGGAGGGAGGGAGGGAGGGAGGGAGGGAGGGAGGGAGGGAGGGAGGGAGGGAGAGGGTTGGGAGGGAGGAGGAGGGGAGGGGAGGGAGGGAGAAGAGAGAGGGTTAAGGAGAGGCATGGAGGGAGGGAGATAGAAAGAGAGAGGGTTAAAGAGAGGCATGGAGGAGGGAGATAGAAAGAGAGAGGGTTAAAGAGAGGCATGGAGGGAGGGAGATAGAAAGAGAGAGGGTTAAAGAGAGGCATGGAGGCAGGGAAATAGAAAGAGAGAGGGTTAAAGAGAGCTATAGAGGGAGGGAGATAGAAAGAGAGAGGATTGGAGAGAGGCATGGAGGGAGGGAGATAGAAAGAGAGAGGGTTAAAGAGAGGTATGGAGGGAGGGAGATAGAAAGAGAGAGGCTTAAAGAGAGGCATGGAGGGAGGGAGATAGAAAGAGAGAGGGTTAAAGAGAGGCATGGAGGGAGGGAGATAGAAAGAGAGAGGGTTAAAGAGAGGCATGGAGGGAGGGAAATAAAAAGAGAGAGGCTTAAAGACAGGCATGGAGGGAGGGAGGGAGCAAGAGAGAGGGTTAAAGAGAGGCATGGAGGGAGGGAGATAGAAAGAGAGAGGGTTAAAGAGAGGCATGGAGGGAGGGAGATAGAAAGAGAGAGGGTTAAAGAGAGGCATGGAGGGAGGGAGATAGAAAGAGAGAGGGTTAAAGAGAGGCATGGAGGGAGGGAGATAGAAAGAGAGAGGCTTAAAGAGAGGCATGGAGGGAGGGAGATAGAAAGAGAGAGGATTGGAGAGAGGCATGGAGGGAGGGAGAGAGCAAGAGAGAGGGTTAAAGAGAGGCATGGAGGGAGGGAGATAGAAAGAGAGAGGGTTAAAGAGAGGCATGGAGGGAGGGAGATAGAAAGAGAAAGGGTTAAAGAGAGGCATGGAGGGAGGGAGATAGAAAGAGAGAGGCTTAAAGAGAGGCATGGAGGGAGGGAGATAGAAAGAGAGAGGGTTAAAGAGAGGCATGGAGGGAGGGAGATAGAAAGGGAGAGGCTTAAAGAGAGGCATGGAGGGAGGGAGATAGAAAGAGAGAGGGTTAAAGAGAGTCATGGAGGGAGGGAGAGAGCAAGAGAGAGGGTTAAAGAGAGGCATGGAGGGAGGGAGATAGAAAGAGAGAGGCTTAAAGAGAGGCATGGAGGGAGGGAGATAGAAAGAGAGAGGGTTAAAGAGAGTCATGGAGGGAGGGAAATAAAACCAGAGAGGGTTAAAGAGAGACATGGAGGGAGGGAGGGAGGGGGTTAGGGAGGGGAGGGAGGGAGATAGGAGGGAGGGATGGAGGGAGGGAGGAGAGGGGTTAGGGAGGCAGGAGGGAGGGAGGGAGGGAGGGAGGGAGGGAGGGAGGGAGGGAGGGAGGGAGGGAGGGATGGAGGGAGGGAGATAGAAAGAGAGAGGGTTAAAGAGAGTCATGGAGGGAGGGAAATAAAAAAAAAGCAAGAAAAGCTGATTAGATACTGTAGGAGAAGATAAAGTAATTATACTGTATAAGATAAAGTAATGGTACTGTCGGAGATAAAGTAGTGATACTGTAGAAGATAAAGTAATGATACTGTAGGAGAAGATAAAGTAGTGATACTGTAGAAGATAAAGTAGTGATACTGTAGGAGAAGATAAAGTAGTGATACTGAAGAAGAAGATAAAGTAATGATACTGTAGGAGAAGATAAAGTAGTGATACTGTAGGAGAAGATAAAGTAATGATACTGTAGGAGAGGATAAAGTAATGATACTGTAGGAGAGGATAAAGTAGTGATACTGTATAAGATAAAGTAATGATACTGTAGGAGAAGATAAAGTAGTGATACTGTAGAAGATAAAGTAGTGATACTGTAGGAGAAGATAAAGTAATTCTACTGTAGAAGATAAAGTAATTCTACTGTAGAAGATAAAGTAGTGATACTGTAGGAGAAGATAAAGTAATGATACTGTAGGAGAAGATAAAGTAGTGATACTGTAGGAGAAGATAAAGTAGTGATACTGTAGGAGAAGATAAAGTAATGATTTTGTAGGAGAAGATAAAGTAATGATACTGTAGGAGAGGATAAAGTAGTGATACTGTAGGAGAAGATAAAGTAATGATACTGTTGAAGATAAAGTAATTATACTCTAGAATATAAAGTAATTATACTCTAGAAGATAAAGTAGTGATACTGTATAAGATAAAGTAATGATACTGTAGGAGAAGATAAAGTAGTGATACTGTAGGAGAAGATAAAGTAATGATACTGTAGAAGATAAAGTAATTATACTCTAGAAGATAAAGTAATTATACTGTATAAGATAAAGTAATGGTACTGTAGAAGATAAAGTAGTGATACTGTATAAGATAAAGTAATGATACTGTAGGAGAAGATAAAGTAGTGATACTGTAGGAGAAGATAAAGTAATGATACTGTAGAAGATAAAGTAATTCTACTGTAGAAGATAAAGTAATGATAATGTAGGAGAAGATAAAGTAGTGATACTATAGAAGATAAAGTAATTATACCGTAGAAGATAAAGTAATTATACTGTAGAAGATAAAGTAATGATACTGTAGGAGAAGATAAAGTAATTCTACTGTAGAGTATAAAGTAATGATACTGTAGGAGAAGATAGAGTAGTGATACTGTAGAAGATTAAGTAGTGATACTATAGAAGAAGATAAAGTAGTGATACTGTAGGAGAAGATAAAGTAGTGATACTGTAGAAGATAAAATAGTGATACTGTAGAAGAAGATAAAGTAGTGATACTGTAGGAGAAGATAAAGTAATGATACTGTCGGAGAAGATAAAGTAATTCTACTGTAGAAGATAAAGTAATGATACTGTAGGAGAAGATAAAGTAGTGATACTGTAGAAGATAAAGTAGTGATACTGTAGGAGAAGATAAAGTAGTGATACTGAAGAAGAAGATAAAGTAGTGATACTGTAGGAGAAGATAAAGTAATGATTTTGTAGGAGAAGATAAAGTAATGATACTGTAGGAGAGGATAAAGTAATGATACTGTAGGAGAGGATAAAGTAGTGATACTGTATAAGATAAAGTAATGATACTGTAGGAGAAGATAAAGTAGTGATACTGTAGGAGAGGATAAAGTAATGATACTGTAGGAGAAGATAAAGTAGTGATGCTGTAGGAGAAGATAAAGTAATGATACTGTTTTAGAAGATAAAGTAATGATTTTGTAGGAGAAGATAAAGTAATGATACTGTAGGAGAGGATAAAGTAATGATACTGTATAAGATAAAGTAATGATACTGTAGGAGAAGATATAAAGTAGTGATACTGTAGGAGAGGATAAAGTAATGCTACTGTAGGAGAGGATAAAGTAATGATACTGTAGGAGAAGATAAAGTAGTGATACTGTAGGAGAAGGGGTAAAGTACTGATACTGTTGTAGAAGGGGTAAAGTACTGATACTGTGGTAGAAGGGGTAAAGTACTGTTACTGTGGTAGAAGGGGTAAAGTACTGATACTGTTGTAGAAGGGCTAAAGTACTGATACTGTTGTAGAAGGGGTAAAGTACTGATACTGTTGTAGAAGGGGTAAAGTACTGATACTGTGGTAGAAGGGGTAAAGTACTGATACTGTGGTAGAGGGGTAAAGTACTGATACTGTGGTAGAAGGGGTAAAGTACTGATACTGTTGTAGAAGGGGTAAAGTACTGATACTGTTGTAGAAGGGGTAAAGTACTGATACTGTTGCAGAAGGGGTAAAGTACTGATACTGTTGTAGAAGGGGTAAAGTACTGATACTGTGGTAGAAGGGGTAAAGTACTGATACTGTGGTAGAAGGGGTAAAGTACTGATACTGTTGTAGAAGGGGTATAAAGAGGTAGATAATAGTTTTTAAGGTACAGTAGTAAAGGAAGAAATCTAAACCATAACCCCTTGAATTCCTTTGATATAAATCACGTACAGCACACACACACACACACACACACACACACACACACACACACACACACACACACACACACACACACACACACACACACACACACACACACACACACACACACACACACACACACACACACACACAGCTAAAGTGTCTTTTCTCCCCCTAGTTGACCTGTGTGCGTGTGTGTGCGTGCGTGTGTGTGTGTGTGTGTGTGTGTGTGTGTGTGTGTGTGTGTGTGTGTGTGTGTGTGTGTGTGTGTGTGTGTGTGTGTGTGTGTGTGTGTGTGTGTGTGTGTGTGTGTGTGTGTGTGTGTGTGTGTGTGTGTGTGTGTGTGTGTGTGTGTGTGTGTGTGTGTGTGTGTGTGTGTGTGACCTTGGCTTGGCCCGCTGGTAATGTGGAGTGTAGGAGAGAGGGTGTGTGAGCAGCCAAGCGTACTCCTCCAGATTAGAAGGCTTTATTACTGCCACCGACCACAGACCCCTTCAAATCCTCTTATTTCATTTCACCTCCCGTCTCCCTCTCTCTCTAACACACACACTTCCTTCTGCGTTCCCACTCACTTTTTATTCTTGAACACACTTCTACCTCACATCTCTCTCTTTCACCGCTGTCTCCCTCTACCAATACACTCTCTCTTTTGTCCTGTTCACAACCACTTCCTTTCCCCTTCCTCTTTCATTAACTTGTTCTCCTTTCTCTCCCTCATGTTTATTTGCCTTTCTGCCATCTTTCCTATTCTCTCATTCCACCTTTTCCTCATTCTCTGTTTGTCTTCCTCAACCTTTTTGCCAAGTCCTTTTTTTTGCAGTACCATCTCTTTCTTCCCTCTCTCCCTCCCCTTCTCTCTCTCCCCTCTCCCTCCCCTTCTCTCTCTCCCCTCTCCCTCCCCTTTCTCTTACTCTCTCCCCTCTCCCTCTCCCTCACTTCTCTCTTCCTCTCTCCCCTCTCCCTCACTTCTCTCTTCCTCTCTCCCCTCTCCCACCCCTTCTCTCTTCCTCTCTCCCCTCTCCCACCCCTTCTCTCTTCCTCTCTCCCCTCTCCCTCCCCTTTCTCTTACTCTCTCCCCCTCCCTCTCCCACCCCTTCTCTCTTCCTCTCTCCCCTCTCCCTCCCCTTTCTCTTACTCTCTCCCCCCTCCCTCTCCCACCCCTTCTCTCTTCCTCTCTCCCCTCTCCTTCACTTCCATCTTCCCCTCTCCCTCTCCCACCCCTTCTCTCTTCCCCTCTCCCCTCTCCCACCCCTTCTATCTTCCTCTCTCCCCTCTCCCACCCCTTCTCTATTCCTCTCTCCCCTCTCCCTCCCTTCTCTCTTCCTCTCTCCCCTCTCCCTCCCTTCTATCTTCCTCTCTCCCCTCTCCCAACCCTTCTCTCTTCCTCTCTCACCTCTCCCTCACTTCTCTCTTCCTCTCTCCCCTCTCCCACCCCTTCTCTCTTCCTCTCTCCCCTCTCCCACCCCTTATCTCTTCCTCTCTCCCCTCTCTTCCTCTCCCCTTTCCCACCCCTTCTCTCTTCCTCTCCCCCCTCTCCCAACCCTTCTATCTTCCTCTCTCCCCTCTCCCAACCCTTCTCTCTTCCTCTCTCCCCTCTCCCACCCATTCTCTCTTCCTCTCTCCCCTCTCCCTCCCCGTTCTCTTACTCTCTCCCCTCTCTCTCTCCTTCTCTCTTCCTCTCTCCCCTCTCCCTCACTTCCATCTTCCCCTCTCCCTCTCCCACCCCTTCTCTCTTCCTCTCTCCCCTCTCCCACCCCTTCTATCTTCCTCTCTCCCCTCTCCCACCCCTTCTCTATTCCTCTCTCCCCTCTCCCACCCCTTTTATCTTCCTCTCTCCCCTCTCCCTCCCTTCTCTCTTCCTCTCTCCCCTCTCCCTCACTTCTCTCTTCCTCTCTCCCCTCTCCCTCCCTTCTATCTTCCTCTCTCCCCTCTCCCAACCCTTCTCTCTTCCTCTCTCCCCTTTCCCTCACTTCTCTCTTCCTCTCTCCCCTCTCCCACCCCTTCTCTCTTCCTCTCTCCCCTCTCCCACCCCTTCTCTCTTCCTCTCTCCCCTCTCTTCCTCTCCCCTCTCCCACCCCTTCTCTCTTCCTCTCCCCCCTCTCCCAACCCTTCTATCTTCCTCTCTCCCCTCTCCCAACCCTTCTCTCTTCCTCTCTCCCCTCTCCCACCCCTTCTCTCTTCCTCTCTCCCCTCTCTTCCTCTCCCCTCTCCCACCCCTTCTCTCTTCCTCTCCCCCCTCTCCCAACCCTTCTATCTTCCTCTCCCCTCTCCCACCCCTTCTCTCTTCCTCTCTCCCCCCTCCCACCCCTTCTCTCTTCCTCTCTCCCCTCTCCCACCCCTTCTCTCTTCCTCTCTCCCCTCTCCCACCCCTTCTATCCTGCTCGCCCCCCTCTCCCTCCCTTCTATCTTCCTCTCCCCTCTCCCACCCCTTCTCTCTTCCTCTCTCCCCTCTCCCACCCCTTCTATTTTTCCTCTCCCCCCTCTCCTCACTCTCTTCAGTGAGATGAATCTATAGATAGGGCCTAATAATTGTACTTCAGCCCAAGTGCACATTTTTCTTTGTGTTTGAAAGCCGTGACAAGCAGGAGTTATTTCTCTCTCCACCTCCCTCTACTCCCTTTCTCTCTTTCTATATTTCCACCCCCTTCTCTGTCTCTCTCTCTATCTCCCTCTAATCCTCTTTCTCTCTTTCTATACTTCCACCCTCTTCTCTTTCTCTCTCTATCTCCCTCTACTCTCTTTCTCTCTTTCTATACTTCCACCCTCTTTTCTGTCTCTCTCTATCTCCCTCTACTATCTTTCTCTCTTTCTATACTTCCACCCTCTTCTCTGTCTCTCTCTATCTCCCTCTACTCTCTATCTCTCTTTCTATACTTCCACCCTCTTCTCTGTCTCTCTCTATCTCCCTCTTCTATCTTTCTCTCCTTCTATACTTCCACCCTCTTCTCTGTCTCTCTCCACCTCCCTCTACTCTCTTTCTCTCTTTCTATACTTCCACCCTCTTCTCTGTCTCTCTCTATCTGCCTCTACTCTCTTTCTCTCTTTCTATACTTCCACCCTCTTTTCTGTCTCTCTCTATCTCCCTCTACTCTCTTTCTCTCTTTCTATACTTCCACCCTCTTTTCTGTCTCTCTCTATCTCCCTCTACTATCTTTCTCTCTTTCTATACTTCCACCCTCTTCTCTGTCTCTCTCTATCTCCCTCTACTCTCTATCTCTCTTTCTATACTTCCACCCTCTTCTCTGTCTCTCTCTATCTGCCTCTACTCTCTTTCTCTCTTTCTATACTTCCACCCTCTTCTCTGTCTCTCTCTATCTGCCTCTACTCTCTTTCTCTCTTTCTATACTTCCACCCTCTTTTCTGTCTATCTCTATCTGCGTCTACTCTCTTTCTCTCTTTCTATACTAACACCCTCTTTTCTGTCTCTCTCTATCTGCATCTACTCTCTTTCTCTCTTTCTATACTTCCACCATCTTTTCTGTCTCTCTCTATCTCCCTCTACTCTCGTTCTCTCTTTCTATACTTCCACCCTCTTTTCTGTCTCTCTCTATCTCCCTCTACTATCTTTCTCTATTTCTATACTTCCACCCTCTTCTCTGTCTCTCTCTATCTCCCTCTACTCTCTTTCTCTCTTTCTATACTTCCACCCTCTTCTCTTTCTCTCTCTATCTCCCTCTACTCTCTTTCTCTCTTTCTATACTTCCACCCTCTTCTCTGTCTATCTCCCTCTACTATATTTCTCTCTTTCTATACTTCCACCCTCTTCTCTGTCTCTCTCCACCTCCCTCTACTCTCTTTCTCTCTTTCTATACTTCCACCCTCTTCTCTGTCTCTCTCTATCTCCCTCTACTCTCTTTCTCTCTTTCTATACTTCCACCCTCTTTTATGTTCTATCTCCCTCTACTCTCTTTCTCTCTTTCTATACTTCCACCTTTTTTTCTGTCTCTCTCCACCTCCCTCTACTCTCTTTCTCTCTTTCTATACTTCCACCCTCTTTTCTGTCTCTCTCTATCTCCCTCTACTATATTTCTCTCTTTCTATACTTCCACCCTCTTTTCTGTCTCTCTCTATCTCCCTCTACTCTCTTTCTCTCTTTCTATACTTCCACCCTCTTTTCTGTCTCTCTCTATCTCCTTCTACTATCTTTCTCTCTTTCTATACTTCCACCCTCTTTTCTGTCTCTCTCTATCTCCCTCTACTATCTTTCTCTCTTTCTATACTTCCACCCTCTTTTATGTTCTATCTCCCTCTACTCTCTTTCTCTCTTTCTATACTTCCACCCTTTTTTCTGTCTCTCTCCACCTCCCTCTACTCTCTTTCTCTCTTTCTATACTTCCACCCTCTTCTCTGTCTCTCTCTATCTCCCTCTACTATCTTTCTCTCTTTCTATACTTCCACCCTCTTTTCTGTCTCTCTCTATCTCTCTACTCTCTTTCTCTCTTTCTATACTTCCACCCTCTTTTCTGTCTCTCTCTATCTGCCTCTACTCTCTTTCTCTCTTTCTATACTTCCACCCTCTTTTCTGTCTCTCTCTATCTGCCTCTACTCTCTTTATCTCTTTCTATACTTCCACCCTCTTTTCTGTCTCTCTCTATCTGCCTCTACTATCTTTCTCTCTTTCTATACTTCCACCCTCTTCTCTGTCTCTCTCTATCTCCCTCTACTCTCTTTCTCTCTTTCTATACTTCCACCTTTTTTTCTGTCTCTCTCCACCTCCCTCTACTCTCTTTCTCTCTTTCTATACTTCCACCCTCTTTTCTGGTCTCTCCCTATCTGCCTCTACTCTCTTTCTCTCTTTCTATACTTCCACCCTCTTTTCTGTCTCTCTCTATCTCACCTGTCCCACCACTCTCTATTTTTCTCTCTCTCTTATTCTCTCTCTCACTCTTTCTCCTAAAAAGGGCTGAATATAATAACTGGTGTTTTACAAGGTCACGCTGTCTAGTGAGACACACAGGGGGTTTCTACAGGAGCCATGTCCTCCCAGGTGTCATGTTCAGCCTCAGATATAAAGAGACAGAGGAAGTTTTGGATAGCATACAGCAATATATCTAGGTGGAAATACTGCAGCTAGATGGAAATAATGTAGCTCGGTGGAAATAATGTAGCTCGGTGGAATAGGTGGAAATAATGTAGCTGGGGGAAATAATATAGCTAGGTGGAAATAATGTAGCTAGGGTGAAATAATGTAGCAAGGGGGAAATCATGTAGCTAGGGAGAAATAATGGATCTAGCGAGAAAAAAATATAGCTAGGGGGAAATAATATAGCTAGGGAGAAATAATATAGCTAGGGAGAAATAATATAGTTAGGGAGAAATAATATAGCTAGGGAGAAATAATATAGCTAGGGAGAAATAATGTAGCTTGGGGGAAATAATGTAGCTTGGGGGAAATAATGTAGCTGGGGAGAAATAATGTAGATAGGGAGAAATAATGTAGCTTGGGGGAAATAATGTAGCTGGGGAGAAATAATGTAGCTTGGGGGAAATAATGTAGCTGGGGAGAAATAATGTAGATAGGGAGAAATAATGTAACTAGGGAGAAATAAGGTAGCTAGGGAGAAATAATGTAGCTAGGGAGAAATAAGGTAGCTAGGGAGAAATAACGTAGCTAGCGGGAAATAACGTAGCTAGGGAGAAATAACGTAGCTAGGGAGAAATAACGTAGCTAGGGAGAAATAAGGTAGCTAGGGAGAAATAACGTAGCTAGGGAGAAATAATGTAGCTAGGGAGAAATAACGTAGCTAGGGAAAAATAACATAGCTATGGAGAAATAACGTAGCTAGGGAGAAATAACGTAGCTCGGGAGAAATAACATAGCTAGGGAGAAATAACATAGCTAGGGAGTAATAATATAGCTAGTGAGAAATAACGTAGCTCGGGAGAAATAACGTAGCTAGGGAGAAATAACATAGCTAGGGAGTAATAATATAGCTAGTGAGAAATAATGTAGCGAGGGAGAAATAATATAGCTGGGGAGAAATAATGTAGCTAGGGAAATAATGAAAAATAATGTAGCTTGGGGGAAATAATATAGCTAGGGAGAAATAATATAGTTAGGGAGAAATAATATAGCTGGGGAGAAATAATATAGCTAGGGACAGATAATATAGCTAGGGAGAAATAACGTAGCTCGGGAGAAATAACGTAGCTAGGGAGAAATAACATAGCTAGGGAGAAATAATATAGCTAGGGAGAAATATTGTAGCTAGGGATAAATAATATAGCTGGGGAGAAATAATATAGCTGGGGAGAAATAATGTATCTAGGGAGAAATAATGTAGCAAGGGGAAATAATGTAGCTAGGGGGAAATAATGTAGCTTGGGGGAAATAATATAGCTAGGGAGAAATAATATAGTTAGGGAGAAATAATATAGCAAGGGAGAAATAATATAGCTGGGGAGAAATAATATAGCTAGGGACAGATAATATAGCTAGGGAGAAATAACGTAGCTCGGGAGAAATAACGTAGCTAGGGAGAAATAACATAGCTAGGGATAAATAACATAGCTATGGAGAAATAACGTAGCTAGGGAGAAATAACGTAGCTCGGGAGAAATAACGTAGCTAGGGAGAAATAACATAGCTAGGGAGTAATAATATAGCTAGTGAGAAATAACGTAGCTCGGGAGAAATAACGTAGCTAGGGAGAAATAACATAGCAAGGGAGTAATAATATAGCTAGTGAGAAATAATGTAGCGAGGGAGAAATAATATAGCTGGGGAGAAATAATGTATCTAGGGAGAAATAATGTAGCAAGGGGAAATAATGTAGCTAGGGGGAAATAATGTAGCTTGGGGGAAATAATATAGCTAGGGAGAAATAATATAGTTAGGGAGAAATAATATAGCTGGGGAGAAATAATATAGCTAGGGACAGATAATATAGCTAGGGAGAAATAACGTAGCTCGGGAGAAATAACGTAGCTAGGGAGAAATAACATAGCTAGGGAGAAATAATATAGCTAGGGAGAA
This sequence comes from Oncorhynchus gorbuscha, assembly GCF_021184085.1. NCBI lineage: Eukaryota > Metazoa > Chordata > Actinopteri > Salmoniformes > Salmonidae > Oncorhynchus > Oncorhynchus gorbuscha. Next base: position 28,892,541 of record NC_060173.1, on the reverse strand, counting down.
ATATTGTAGCTAGGGATAAATAATATAGCTGGGGAGAAATAATATAGCTGGGGAGAAATAATGTATCTAGGGAGAAATAATGTAGCAAGGGGAAATAATGTAGCTAGGGGGAAATAATGTAGCTTGGGGGAAATAATATAGCTAGGGAGAAATAATATAGTTAGGGAGAAATAATATAGCAAGGGAGAAATAATATAGCTGGGGAGAAATAATATAGCTAGGGACAGATAATATAGCTAGGGAGAAATAACGTAGCTCGGGAAAAATAACGTAGCTAGGGAGAAATAACATAGCTAGGGATAAATAATATAGCTAGGGAGAAATATTGTAGCTAGGGAGAAATAATATAGCTGGGGAGAAATAATGTAACTAGGGAGAAATAATGTAGCTTGGGGGAAATGATGTAGCTAGGGAGAAATAATGTAGCTGGGGAGAAATAACGTAGCTTGGGGGAAATAATGTAGCTTGGGGGAAATAATGTAGCTGGGGAGAAATAATGTAGCTTGGGGGAAATAATGTAGCTGGGGAGAAATAATGTAGATAGGGAGAAATAATGTAACTAGGGAGAAATAAGGTAGCTAGGGAGAAATAATGTAGCTAGGGAGAAATAAGGTAGCTAGGGAGAAATAACGTAGCTAGCGGGAAATAACGTAGCTAGGGAGAAATAACGTAGCTAGGGAGAAATAACGTAGCTAGGGAGAAATAAGGTAGCTAGGGAGAAATAACGTAGCTAGGGAGAAATAATGTAGCTAGGGAGAAATAACGTAGCTAGGGAAAAATAACATAGCTATGGAGAAATAACGTAGCTAGGGAGAAATAACGTAGCTCGGGAGAAATAACGTAGCTAGGGAGAAATAACATAGCTAGGGAGTAATAATATAGCTAGTGAGAAATAACGTAGCTCGGGAGAAATAACGTAGCTAGGGAGAAATAACATAGCTAGGGAGTAATAATATAGCTAGTGAGAAATAATGTAGCGAGGGAGAAATAATATAGCTGGGGAGAAATAATGTATCTAGGGAGAAATAATGTAGCAAGGGGAAATAATGTAGCTAGGGGGAAATAATGTAGCTTGGGGGAAATAATATAGCTAGGGAGAAATAATATAGTTAGGGAGAAATAATATAGCTGGGGAGAAATAATATAGCTAGGGAGAAATAATATAGCTGGGGAGAAATAATGTAACTAGGGAGAAATAATGTAGCAAGGGGAAATAATGTAGCTAGGGGGAAATAATATAGCTAGGTGGAAATAATATAGCCAGGGAGAAATAATATAGCTCGGGAGAAATAATATAGCTGGGGAGAAATAACATAGCTAGGTGGAAATAATATAGCTAGGGAGAAATAATATACCTAGGGAAAAATAATATAGTTCAGAAAGAAATAATATATCTAGGGAGAAATAATATAACTAGGGAGAAATAACGTAGCTAGGGAGAAATAAGGTAGCTATGGATAAATAACGTAGCTAGGGGGAAATAATATGGCTAGGTGGAAATAATATAGCTAGGGGGAAATAATATAGCTAGGTGGAAATAATATAGCTAGGGAAAAATAATATAGTTAGGGAGAAATAATATGGCTAGGTGGAAATAATATAGCTAGGGAGAAATAATATAGCTAGGGAGAAATAATATGGCTAGGTGGAAATAATATAGCTAGGGAGAAATAATATAGCTAGGGAGAAATAATATAGCTAGGGAGAAATAATGTAGCTAGGGAGAAATAATATAGCTAGGGAGAAATAATATAGCTGGGGAGAAATAATATAGCTAGGGAGAAATAACGTAGCTAGGGAGAAATAATATAGCTGGGGAGAAATAATATAGCTAGGGAGAAATAATATAGCTGGGGAGAAATAATATAGCTAGGGAGAAATATCGTAGCTCGGGAGAAATAACGTAGCTAGGGAGAAATAACATAGCTAGGGAGAAATAATGTAGCTAGGGAGAAATAATGTAGCTCGGGAGAAATAATGTTGCTAGGGGGGAAATAAAGCAGCTAGGGGGAAATAATGTAGCTTGGGGGAAATAATGTAGCTGGGCAGAAATAATGTAGCTAGGGAGAAATAATAGCTAGGGAAAATAATGTAGCTAGGTGGAAATAATGTAGCTAGGTGGAAATAATGTAGCTAGGGGGAAATAATGTAGCTAGGGAGAAATAATGTAGCTAGGGAGAAATAAGGTAGCTAGGGAGAAATAATGTAGCTAGGGAGAAATAATGTAGCTAGGGAGAAATAAGGTAGCTAGGGAGAAATAATGTAGCTAGGGAGAAATAATATAGCTGGGGAGAAATAATATAGCTAGGGAGAAATAATGTAGCTAGGGAGAAATAATATGGCTAGGTGGAAATAATATAGCTAGGGAGAAATAATATAGCTCGGGAGAAATAACGTAGCTAGGGAGAAATAACATAGCTAGGGAGAAATAATGTAGCTAGGGAGAAATAATGTAGCTCGGGAGAAATAATGTTGCTAGGGGGGAAATAAAGCAGCTAGGGGGAAATAATGTAGCTTGGGGGAAATAATGTAGCTGGGCAGAAATAATGTAGCTAGGGAGAAATAACGCAGCTAGGGGAAAATAATGTAGCTAGGTGGAAATAATGTAGCTAGGTGGAAATAATGTAGCTAGGGGGAAATAATGTAGCTTGGGAGAAATAATGTATCTAGGGAGAAATAATATAGCTAGGGAGAAATAATATAGCTGGGGAGAAATAATGTAGCTAGGGAGAAATAAGGTAGCTAGGGAGAAATAATGTAGCTAGGGAGAAATAATGTAGCTAGGGAGCAATAAGGTAGCTAGGGAGAAATAACGTAGCTAGGGAGAAATAACATAGCTAGGGAGTAATAATATAGCTAGTGAGAAATAATGTAGCTCGAGGAGAAATAATATAGCTAGGGAGAAATAATGTAGCTAGGGAGAAATAATGTAGCAAGGGGAAATAATGTAGCTAGGGAGAAATAATGTAGCTTGGGGAAATAATATAGCTAGGGAGAAATAATATAGTTAGGGAGAAATAATATAGCTGGGGAGAAATAATATAGCTAGGGACAGATAATATAGCTAGGGAGAAATAACGTAGCTCGGGAGAAATAACGTAGCTAGGGAGAAATAACATAGCTAGGGAGAAATAATATAGCTAGGGAGAAATAATGTAGCTAGGGATAAATAATATAGCTGGGGAGAAATAATATAGCTGGGGAGAAATAATGTATCTAGGGAGAAATAATGTAGCAAGGGGAAATAATGTAGCTAGGGGAAATAATGTAGCTTGGGGGAAATAATATAGCTAGGGAGAAATAATATAGTTAGGGAGAAATAATATAGCAAGGAGAAATAATATAGCTGGGGAGAAATAATATAGCTAGGGACAAATAATATAGCTAGGGAGAAATAACGTAGCTCGGGAGAAATAACGTAGCTAGGGAGAAATAACATAGCTAGGGAGAAATAATATAGCTAGGGAGAAATATTGTAGCTAGGGAGAAATAATATAGCTGGGGAGAAATAATGTAACTAGGGAGAAATAATGTAGCTAGGGAAAATAATGTAGCTAGGGAAAATAATGTAGCTTGGGGGAAATAATATAGCTAGGTGGAAATAATATAGCCAGGGAGAAATAATATAGCTCGGGAGAAATAATATAGCTAGGGAGAAATAACATAGCTAGGTGGAAATAATATAGCTAGGGAGAAATAATATACCTAGGGAAAAATAATATAGTTCAGGAGAAATAATATATCTAGGGAGAAATAATATAGCTAGGGAGAAATAATATAACTAGGGAGAAATAACGTAGCTAGGGAGAAATAAGGTAGCTATGGATAAATAACGTAGCTATGGGAAATAATATAGGTGGAAATAATATAGCTAGGGGAAATAATATAGCTAGGTGGAAATAATATAGCTAGGGAAAAATAATATAGTTAGGGAGAAATAATATGGCTAGGTGGAAATAATATAGCTAGGGAGAAATAATATAGCTAGGGAGAAATAATATGGCTAGGTGGAAATAATATAGCTAGGGAGAAATAATATAGCTAGGGAGAAATAATATAGCTAGGGAGAAATAACGTAGCTAGGGAGAAATAATATAGCTAGGGAGAAATAATATAGCTGGGGAGAAATAATATAGCTAGGGAGAAATAATATAGCTGGGGAGAAATAATATAGCTAGGGAGAAATAATATAGCTGGGGAGAAATAATATAGCTAGGGAGAAATAACGTAGCTCGGGAGAAATAACGTAGCTAGGGAGAAATAACATAGCTAGGGAGAAATAATGTAGCTAGGGAGAAATAATGTAGCTCGGGAGAAATAATGTTGCTAGGGGGGAAATAAAGCAGCTAGGGGGAAATAATGTAGCTTGGGGGAAATAATGTAGCTGGGCAGAAATAATGTAGCTAGGGAGAAATAACGTAGCTAGGGAAAATAATGTAGCTAGGGGAAATAATGTAGCTAGATGGAAATAATGTAGCTAGGGGGAAATAATGTATCTAGGGAGAAATAATATAGCTAGGGAGAAATAATATAGCTGGGGAGAAATAATGTAGCTAGGGAGAAATAATGTAGCTAGGGAGAAATAAGGTAGCTAGGGAGAAATAATGTAGCTAGGGAGAAATAATGTAGCTAGGGAGAAATAATATAGCTAGGGAGAAATAATGTAGCTAGGGAGAAATAATATAGCTGGGGAGAAATAATATAGCTAGGGAGAAATAATGTAGCTAGGGAGAAATAATATGGCTAGGTGGAAATAATATAGCTAGGGAGAAATAATATAGCTCGGGAGAAATAACGTAGCTAGGGAGAAATAACATAGCTAGGGAGAAATAATGTAGCAAGGGAGAAATAATGTAGCTCGGGAGAAATAATGTTGCTAGGGAGAAATAAAGCAGCTAGGGGGAAATAATGTAGCTTGGGGGAAATAATGTAGCTGGGCAGAAATAATGTAGCTAGGGAGAAATAACGCAGCTAGGGGAAAATAATGTAGCTAGGTGGAAATAATGTAGCTAGGTGGAAATAATGTAGCTAGGGGGAAATAATGTAGCTTGGGAGAAATAATGTATCTAGGGAGAAATAATATAGCTAGGGAGAAATAATATAGCTGGGGAGAAATAATGTAGCTAGGGAAAAAATAATGTAGCTAGGGAGAAATAACGTAGCTAGGGAGAAATAACGTAGCTAGGGATAAATAACGTAGCTAGGAAGAAATAACGTAGCTAGGGAGAAATAAGGGAGCTAGGGAGAAATAACGTAGCTCGGGAGAAATAACGTAGCTAGGGAGAAATAACATAGCTAGGGAGTAATAATATAGCTAGTGAGAAATAATGTAGCGAGGGAGAAATAATATAGCTGGGGAGAAATAATGTATCTAGGGAGAAATAATGTAGCAAGGGGAAATAATGTAGCTAGGGGGAAATAATGTAGCTTGGGGGAAATAATATAGCTAGGGAGAAATAATATAGTTAGGGAGAAATAATATAGCTGGGGAGAAATAATATAGCTAGGGACAGATAATATAGCTAGGGAGAAATAACGTAGCTCGGGAGAAATAACGTAGCTAGGGAGAAATAACATAGCTAGGGAGAAATAATATAGCTAGGGAGAAATATTGTAGCTAGGGATAAATAATATAGCTGGGGAGAAATAATATAGCTGGGGAGAAATAATGTATCTAGGGAGAAATAATGTAGCAAGGGGAAATAATGTAGCTAGGGGGAAATAATGTAGCTTGGGGGAAATAATATAGCTAGGGAGAAATAATATAGTTAGGGAGAAATAATATAGCAAGGGAGAAATAATATAGCTGGGGAGAAATAATATAGCTAGGGACAGATAATATAGCTAGGGAGAAATAACGTAGCTCGGGAGAAATAACGTAGCTAGGGAGAAATAACATAGCTAGGGAGAAATAATATAGCTAGGGAGAAATATTGTAGCTAGGGAGAAATAATATAGCTGGGGAGAAATAATGTAACTAGGGAGAAATAATGTAGCAAGGGGAAATAATGTAGCTAGGGGGAAATAATGTAGCTTGGGGGAAATAATATAGCTAGGTGGAAATAATATAGCCAGGGAGAAATAATATAGCTCGGGAGAAATAATATAGCTGGGGAGAAATAACATAGCTAGGTGGAAATAATATAGCTAGGGAGAAATAATATACCTAGGGAAAAATAATATAGTTCAGGAGAAATAATATATCTAGGGAGAAATAATATAGCTAGGGAGAAATAATATAACTAGGGAGAAATAACGTAGCTAGGGAGAAATAAGGTAGCTATGGATAAATAACGTAGCTAGGGGGAAATAATATGGCTAGGTGGAAATAATATAGCTAGGGGGAAATAATATAGCTAGGTGGAAATAATATAGCTAGGGAAAAATAATATAGTTAGGGAGAAATAATATGGCTAGGTGGAAATAATATAGCTAGGGAGAAATAATATAGCTAGGGAGAAATAATATGGCTAGGTGGAAATAATATAGCTAGGGAGAAATAATATAGCTAGGGAGAAATAATATAGCTAGGGAGAAATAACGTAGCTAGGGAGAAATAATATAGCTAGGGAGAAATAATATAGCTGGGGAGAAATAATATAGCTAGGGAGAAATAATATAGCTGGGGAGAAATAATATAGCTAGGGAGAAATAATATAGCTGGGGAGAAATAATATAGCTAGGGAGAAATAACGTAGCTCGGGAGAAATAACGTAGCTAGGGAGAAATAACATAGCTAGGGAGAAATAATGTAGCTAGGGAGAAATAATGTAGCTCGGGAGAAATAATGTTGCTAGGGGGGAAATAAAGCAGCTAGGGGGAAATAATGTAGCTTGGGGGAAATAATGTAGCTGGGCAGAAATAATGTAGCTAGGGAGAAATAACGCAGCTAGGGGAAAATAATGTAGCTAGGTGGAAATAATGTAGCTAGATGGAAATAATGTAGCTAGGGGGAAATAATGTATCTAGGGAGAAATAATATAGCTAGGGAGAAATAATATAGCTGGGGAGAAATAATGTAGCTAGGGAGAAATAATGTAGCTAGGGAGAAATAAGGTAGCTAGGGAGAAATAATGTAGCTAGGGAGAAATAATGTAGCTAGGGAGAAATAAGGTAGCTAGGGAGAAATAATGTAGCTAGGGAGAAATAATATAGCTGGGGAGAAATAATATAGCTAGGGAGAAATAATGTAGCTAGGGAGAAATAATATGGCTAGGTGGAAATAATATAGCTAGGGAGAAATAATATAGCTCGGGAGAAATAACGTCGCTAGGGAGAAATAACATAGCTAGGGAGAAATAATGTAGCAAGGGAGAAATAATGTAGCTCGGGAGAAATAATGTTGCTAGGGTGGAAATAAAGCAGCTAGGGGGAAATAATGTAGCTTGGGGGAAATAATGTAGCTGGGCAGAAATAATGTAGCTAGGGAGAAATAACGCAGCTAGGGGAAAATAATGTAGCTAGGTGGAAATAATGTAGCTAGGTGGAAATAATGTAGCTAGGGGGAAATAATGTAGCTTGGGAGAAATAATGTATCTAGGGAGAAATAATATAGCTAGGGAGAAATAATATAGCTGGGGAGAAATAATGTAGCTAGGGAAAAAATAATGTAGCTAGGGAGAAATAACGTAGCTAGGGAGAAATAACGTAGCTAGGGATAAATAACGTAGCTAGGAAGAAATAACGTAGCTAGGGAGAAATAAGGGAGCTAGGGAGAAATAACGTAGCTAGGGAGAAATAACGCAGCTAGGCGAAAATAATCTAGCTTCTGTGGAAATAATGTAGCTAGGTGGAAATAATGTAGCTAGGGGAATTAATATAGCTCGGGAGAAATAATGTAGCTAGGGGGAAATAATATAGCTAGGGAGAAATAATGTAGCTAGGGGGAAATAATGTAGTTTGGGGGAAATAATGTAACTAGGGGGAAATAATGTAGCTAGGGATAAATAATATAGCTAGGGAGAAATAATATAGCTAGGGATAAATAATATAGCTGGGGAGAAATAATATAGCTAGGGAGAAATAATATAGCTAGGGAGAAATAACGTAGCTAGGGAGAAATAACGTAGCTAGGGAGAAATAACATAGCTCGGGAGAAATAACGTAGCTAGGGAGAAATAACGTAGCTCGGGAGAAATAACGGAGAAATAATGTAGCTAGGGAGAAATAATATAGCTAGGGAGAAATAAGGTAGCTAGGGAGAAATAACGTAGCTAGGGAGAAATAACGTAGGTAGCTGGGGAGAAATAATATAGCTAGGGAAAAATAACGTAGCTAGGGAGAAATAACGTAGCTAGGGATAAATAACGTAGCTAGGAAGAAATAACGTAGCAAGGGAGAAATAAGGGAGCTAGGGAGAAATAACGTAGCTAGGGAGAAATAACGCAGCTAGGCGAAAATAATCTAGCTCGGTGGAAATAATGTAGCTAGTTGGAAATAATGTAGCTAGGGGGAAATAATATAGCTCAGGAGAAATAATGTAGCTAGGGGGAAATAATATAGCTAGGGAGAAATAATGTAGCTAGGGGGAAATAATGTAGTTTGGGGGAAATAATGTAACTAGGGGAAATAATGTAGCTAGGGAGAAATAATGTAGCTAGGGAGAAATAACGTAGCTAGGGCGAAATAACGTAGCTAGGGAGAAATAACGTAGCTAGGGAGAAATAACGTAGCTAGGGAGAAATAATGTAGCTTGGGGGAAATAATGTAGCTGGGGGGAAATAATGTAGCTTGGGGGAAATAATGTAGCTGGGGAGAATTAATGTAGCTAGGGAGAAATAATGTAGCTAGGGAGAAATAAGGTAGCTAGGGAGAAATAATGTAGCTAGGGAGAAATAAGGTAGCTAGGGAGAAATAACGTAGCTAGGGAGAAATAACGTAGCTAGGGGGAAATAATGTAGTTTGGGGGAAATAATGTAGTTTGGGGGAAATAATGTAACTAGGGGGAAATAATGTAGCTAGGGAGAAATAATGTAGCTAGGGAGAAATAATATAGCTAGGGAGAAATAATATAGCTAGGGGGAAATAATGTAGCTAGGGAGAAATAATGTAGCTAGGGAGAAATAATATAGCTAGGGAGAAATAATATAGCTAGGGAGAAATAATATAGCTGGGGAGAAATAATATAGCTAGGGAGAAATAATATAGCTAGGGAGAAATAATATAGCTAGGGAGAAATAACGTAGCTAGGGAGAAATAACGTAGCTAGGGAGAAATAACATAGCCCGGGAGAAATAACGTAGCTAGGGAGAAATAACGTAGCTCGGGAGAAATAACGGAGAAATAATGTAGCTAGGGAGAAATAATGTAGCTCGGGAGAAATAATGTAGGCAGGGGGGAAATAAAGCAGCTAGGGGGAAATAATGTAGCTTGGGAGAAATAATGTAGCTGGGCAGAAATAACGGAGCTAGGGAGAAATAACGGAGCTAGGGAGAAATAACGCAGCTAGGGGAAAATAATCTAGCTCGGTGGAAATAATGTAGCTAGGTGGAAATAATGTAGCTAGGGGGAAATAATATAGCTCGGGAGAAATAATGTAGCTAGGGGGAAATAATATAGCTAGGGAGAAATAATGTAGCTAGGGGGAAATAATGTAGTTTGGGGGAAATAATGTAACTAGGGGGAAATAATGTAGCTAGGGAGAAATAATGTAGCTAGAGAGAAATAATGTAGCTAGGGAGAAATAATGTAGCTAGGGGGAAATAATGTAGCTAGGGGGAAATAACGCAGCTAGGGGGAAATAATGTAGCTTGGGGGAAATAATGTAGCTGGGCAGAAATAATGTAGCTAGGGAGAAATAATGTAGCTAGGGAGAAATAACACAGCTATGGGAAAATAATCTAGCTCGGTGGAAATATTGTAGCTAGGTGGAAATAATGTAGCTTGGGGGAAATAATGTAGCTGGGGAGAAATAATGTAGCTAGGGAGAAATAATGTAGCTTGGGGGAAATAATGTAGTTGGGGAGAAAAAATGTAGCTAGGGAGAAATAATGTAGCGAGGGAGAAATAAGGTAGCTAGGGAGAAATAACGTAGCTAGGGAGAAATAACGTAGCTAGGGAGAAATAACGTAGCTAGGGAGAAATAAGGGAGCTAGGGAGAAATAACGTAGCTCGGGAGAAATAACGTAGCTAGTGAGAAATAACATAGCTCGGGAGAAATAACGTAGCTAGGGAGAAATAACGTAGCTAGGGAGAAATAACGTAGCTAGGGAGAAATAATGTAGCTTGGGAGAAATAATATAGCTAGGGAGAAATAATGTATCTAGGGAGAAATCATGTAGTACGGGGAAATAATGTAGCTAGGGGGAAATCATGTAGCTTGGGGAAAATAATATAGCTAGGTGGAAATAATATAGTTCAGGAGAAATAATATAGCTAAGGAGAAATAATATGGCTAGGGAGAAGAAATTCTAGCTATCGAGAAATAATATAGCCAGGGAGAAATAATATAACTAGGGAGAAATAATATAGCTAGGGAGAAATAATATAGCTAGGGAGAAATAATATAGCTAGGGGGAAATAATATAGCTAGGGAGAAGAAATTCTAGCTATCGAGAAATAATATAGCCAGGGAGAAATAATATAACTAGGGAGAAATAATATAGCTAGGGAGAAATAATATAGCTAGCGAGAAATAATATAGCTAGGGAGAAATAATATAGCTAGGGGGAAATAATATAGCTAGGGAGAAGAAATTCTAGCTATCGAGAAATAATATAGCCAGGGAGAAATAATATAACTAGGGAGAAATAATATAGCTAGGGAGAAATAATATAGCTAGGGATAAATAATGTATCTAGGGAGAAATAATATATCTAGGGAGAAATAATGTTGGTTCGCTCGGAGCTTGAGTAATGAAGGGTTCTCTGATTGGTTTTTATTTGAAACTCAGCAAATAAAAATTAAACGTCCTCTCACTGTCAACTGCGTTTATTTTCAGCAAACTTAACATGTGTAAATATTTGTATGAACATAACAAGATTCAACAACTGAGACATAAACTGAACAAGTTCCACAGACATGTGACGAACAGAAATGGAATAATGTGTCCCTGAACAAAGGGGGTCAAAATCTCTGCGGGGGAATGGCCATAGCCCTCACCCTCGATCCAACAGGTCCCAGACGTGCTCAATGGGATTGAGATCCGGGCTCTTCGCTGGCCATGGCAGAACAATGACATTCCTGTCTTGCAGGAAATCAGGTACAGAATGAACAGTATGGCTGGTGGCATTGTCATGCTGGAGGGTCATGTCAGGATGAGCCTGCGGGAAGGGTACAACATGAGGGAGGAGGATGGCTTCCCTGTAACGCACAGCGTTGTTGCAATGACAACAAGCTCATTCCGATGATGCTGTGACACACCGCCCCAGACCATAACGGACCCTCCACCTCCAAATCGATCCCCCTCCAGAGTACAGGCCTCTGTGTAATGCTCATTCCTTCGACGATAAATGCGAATCCGACCATCACCACTGGTGAGACAAAACCGCGACTCGTCAGTGAAGAGCACTTTTTGCCAGTCCCATCTGGTCCAGCAATGGTGGGTTTGTGCCCATAGGTGACGTTGTTTCCGGTGATGTCTGGTGAGGACTTGCCTTACAACAGGCCTACAAGCCCTCAGTCCTGCCTCTCTCAGCCTATTGCGGACAGAGTGAGCACTGATGGAGGGATTGTGTGTTCCTGGTATAACTCGGGCAGTTGTTGTTGCCATCCTGTACCTGTCCGGCAGGTGTGATGTTCGTATGTACCGGTCCTGTGCAGGTGTTGTTACATGTGGTCTGCCACTGCGAGGACGATCAGCTGTCCGTCCTGTCTCCCTGTTGTACTGTCTTAGGCATCTCACAGTACCAACATTGCAATTTATTGCCCTGGCCACATCTGCAGACCTCATGCCTCCTTGCAGCATGCCTATGGCACATTCACGCAGATGAGCAGGGATCCTGGGCATCTTTCTTTTGTTGTTTTTCAAAGTCAGTAGAAATGCCTCTGTAGTGTCCTAAATTTTCATAACTGTGACCTTAATTCCCTACCGTCTGTAAGCTGTTAGTGTCTTAACGACCAGTCCACAGGTGGATGTTCATTAATTGTTTAATGTTCATTGAACAAGCATGGGAAACAGTGAATAAAACCCTTTACAATGGTCCTGTGTAGCTCAGTTGGTAGAGCATGGCGCTTGTAACGCCAGGGTAGTGGGTTCGATCCCCGGGACCACCCATACGTAGAATGTATGCACACATGACTGTAAGTCGCTTTGGATAAAAGTGTCTGCTAAATGGCATATATATAAGATCTGTGAAGTTATTTGGATATTTCTGAATATTATTATTTGGATATCTTTGAAAGACAGGGTCCTGAAAAAGGGACGTTTCTTTTTTTCTGAGTTGATGTGTTATCCAAGGGAACTTTAACTACAGGCCAAGCATTTGCATCTCAGAATTATTTTTAGGTATGGGTTTTTTGGTCTCAGTATATTGAATGTTTACATGTTCATTTCTATAGAATATTCATCAGCCTCAAATACATACACTGCCACATAGCAGTGTTAGACGCAGCCTGTACAAGGAGTGCCAGAACACCCTGGGACTAAACATATGGGCTCCACTAGAATATTCTCACCAACCTCAATCTCACACATATGTGCGCACGCTCACACACACACACACACACACACACACACACACACACACACACACACACACACACACACACACACACACACACACACACACACACACACACACACACACACACACACACACACACACACACACACACACACACACTCTCTTTCTTTTGCATGGGGCAAAAAAAATAGATTTCAAAGGTATTACATGGTGAAGCTGATCATTTCATTGAGTTGACATTGTATTGGCAGACAGTCTGTGTAAGTGTTTGGTCTGAGCCTGGTTAAAGTGATGATGTGCTGTTCCACCACAGGTATTTACATGTCATATAGAGAAGCAGCCGACACAGCTACAGGGGACAGTCCCACTGCAGTGAACACCAACGCCAACGTAGATACACCACACACACAAACACAGCCACAAGCGCACACACGCATGCACACGCACACACACACACACACACACACACACACACACACACACACACACACACACACACACACACACACACACACACACACACACACACACACACTCACACACACACACACACACACACACACACACACACACACACACACACACACACACACACACACACACACACACACACACACACACACACACACACACACACTCACACACACACACAGCTAACACTATAGTGACTGAGGTAGCTCTCTGTACACATCAACAGAATGTAAAGGTGCAGATGGCAGGAGGAATACAGACAAACAGATACCAGTCTGTTAGCATGAATAACACTGTTTAACCACCTTCACAATTCAACATAGAATCATATTGATATTTTAATTAAGATTGTAAATGACATCATATCTTATTTTAAACACTACATGAGTGAAATTAATGGTTTTGTCCAATAAGCACTTTAACACCAACTCATATTTTCTGGAATATCTCAGCCACAGCAGGCTTCTGTATTTAGTTGGCAACAACTTCATTGACTTCATTACAAGAGCACTTAATGAATATTGATTAGTCATTTAAATCACATCCTAACGAGAAAGAGAGAGAACGTGTGTGTGTGTGTGTGTGTGTGTGTGTGTGTGTGTGTGTGTGTGTGTGTGTGTGTGTGTGTGTGTGTGTGTGTGTGTGTGTGTGTGTGTGTGTGTGTGTGTGTGTGTGTGTGTGTGTGTGTGTGTGTGTGTGTGTGTGTGTGTGTGTGTGTGTGTGAGTGTGAGAGCGCGAGAGAGAGAGTTTATAGCCTGGTGTAGTCAGAAGGTACAGTATATATCCTCCCTCCCAGTAGATATGTATTGAGTTAGTCTAGTCCATGGAGGACTTTAGCATTGATCGTGATAATTAAATATATCCGTTCCAAATGGCAGCATTACAACTATCAAGACTACCAATATCAGCAACACAAACATCCTCAAATCAATCCACCCATAATTATACATAATTACACATAATTATACACTGAGAAGGCAAAAAATATTTGATCAATTCACACGTAAACATGTTTCAAATACAAATCAGCATCACCACAAAGAGACATACAGTTGAAGTCAGGAGAGGTAGAGAGAGGAGAGGGAGAGGAGAGGGAGAGGAGAGGGAGAGGTAGAGAGAGAGAGGAGAGGGAAATGTAGTAAAATTTCCCTGTCAGTTAGGATCACCACTTTATTTTAAGAATGTGAAATGTCAGAATAATAGCATTAATTATTTATTTAAGCTTTTATTTATTTCATCACATTCCCAGTGGGTCAGAAGTTTACATACACTCAATTAGTATTTAGTAGCATTGCCTTTAAATTGTTTAACTTGGGTCCACAAGCTTCCCACAATCAGTTGGGTGAATTTTGTCCCATTCCTCCTGACAGAGCTGATGTAACTGAGTCAGGTTTGTAGGCCTCCTTCCTCGCACATGCTTTTTCAGTTCTGCCCACAAATGTTCTATGGGATCGAGGTCAGGGCTTTGTGATGGACACTACAATACCTTGACTTTGTTGTCCTTAAGCCATTTTGCCACAACTTTGGAAGTATGCTTGGGGTCATTGTTAATTTTGAAGACCCATTTGCGACCAAGCTTTAACTTCCTGACTGATGTCTTGAGATGTTACTTCAATATATCCACATAATTTTCCATCCTCCATGATGCCATCTATTTTGTGAAGTGCACCAGTCCCTCCTGCAGCAAAGCACCCCCACAACATGATGCTGCACGGTTGGGATTGTGTTCTTTGGCTTGGAAGCCTCCCCCTTTTCCCTCCAAACATAGCAATGGTCATTATGGCCAAACAGTTCTATTTTTGTTTCATCAGACTAGAGGACATTTCTCCAAAAAGTATGATCTTTGTCCCCATGTGCAGTTGCAGACCGTAGTCTGGCTTTTTTATGGCGGTTTTGGAGCAGTGGCTTCTTCCTTGCTGAGCGGCCTTTCAGGTTATGTCGATATAGGACTCGTTTTACTGTGGATATTGATACTTTTGTACCTGTTTCCTCCAGCATCTTCACAGGGTCCTTTGCTGTTGTTCGGGGATTGATTTGCACTTTTCGCACCAAAGTACATTCATCTCTAGGAGACAGAACGCGTCTCCTTCCTGAGCGGTATGACAGCTGCATAGTCCCATGGTGTTTATAGTTGCGTACTATTGTTTGTACAGATGAACGTGGTACCTTCAGGCATTTGGAAATTGCTCACAAGGATGAACCAGACTTGTGGAGGTCTACAATTTATTTTCTGAGGTCTTGGCTGCTTTCTTTTGATTTCCCATGATGTCAAGCAAAGAGGTACTAAGTTTGAAGGTAGGCCTTGAAATACATCCACACGTACACCTCTAATTGACTCAAATGATGTCAATTAGCCTATCAAAAGCTTCTAAAGCCACAACATCATTTTCTGGAATTTTCCAAGCTGTTTAAAGACACAGTCAACTTAGTGTATGTAAACTTCTGACCCACTGGAATTGTGATACAGTGAATTATAATTTAAATAAACTGTAAACAACTGTTGGAAAAATTACTTGTGTCATGCACAAAGTAGATGTCCTAACCGACTTCCCAAAACTATAGTTTGTTAACAAGACATTTGTGGAGTGGTTGAAAAACTAGTTTTAATGACTCCAACCTAAGTGTATGTAAACTTCCGACTTCAACTGTATGTGTAGGGATGGAGGGAAAGGTAGAGAGAGAAGAGAAGTAGAGAGGAGAGGGAGAGTAGAGGAGAGGGAGAGGTAGAGAGAGAAGAGGGTGAGAGGGAGAGGGAGAGGCAGAGAGAGAGGAGAAGGAAAGGTAGAGAGAGAGGGAGAGGTAGAGAGAGAGAGAGGTAGAGAGAGAGGAGAGAGAGAGGGAGGAGAGAGGTAGAGAGAGAGGAGAAGGAGGAAGAGCAAGGTAGAGAGATAAGAGAGACAGAGTGGGAGGAGAGAGAGAGGTAGAGAGAGAGGAGAGAGAGAGGGAGGAGAGAGAGAGGTAGAGAGAGAGGAGAGAGAGAGGGAGGAGAGAGGTAGAGAGAGAGGAGGAGGAAGAGAGAGGTAGAGAGATAGTAGAGGGACAGAGAGGGAGGAGAGAGGTAGAGAGAGAGAGAGAGGGAGGAGAGAGGTAGAGAGATAGTAGAGAGAGAAGAGAAGGAGGAAGAGAGAGGTAGAGAGATAGTAGAGAGACAGAGAGGGAGGAGAGAGAGAGGTAGAGAGAGAGGAGAGACTTTGAGGGGCTAGCGGTAGGTAAAAAAATCTAGGTCTTCCTCCTCTGAGAGAAGAATGCCCCACATTGGACACAGATGTCAGTTCAACGTCTAGTTTTGATTAACAGTTGGTTGGGTTTTCAACTAATTTGAATTTGATGTGAAATCAATCTCAACATGTCTGGATTTTGGGTAAAAGTTTTGTGAAACAATACAAAATGGCAATCAGTAGTCCACTTTGATTCAACATCATCACATAGATTTTGGGGGGATGAAATGGCATGGAAACCACGTTGATTCAACCAGTTTTTGCCCAGTGTGTCTCTTCTCCTCTGTTCACATCTCCTCTGTTCTGCTATCCCCTGTTCTCCTCTCGTCTGTTCTCCTCTCCTTTCCTCTAGTCTCCTGTTCTCTCTCCTTTCCTCTACTCCCCTGTTCTCTCTTCTGTTCTCCTCTCCTCTCCTTTCCTCTAGACTCCTGTTCTCCTCTCTTCTGTTCTCCTCTCCTCTCCTTTCCTCTAGACTCCTGTTCTCCTCTCTTCTGTTCTCCTCTCCTCTCCTTTCCTCTAGACTCCTGTTCTCCTCTCTTCTGTTCTCCTCTCCTCTCCTTTCCTCTAGACTCCTGTTCTCCTCTCTTCTGTTCTCCTCTCCTCTCCTTTCCTCTAGTCTCCTGTTCTCCTCTCTTCTGTTCTCCTCTCCTCTCATTTCCTCTACTCTCCTGTTCTCCTCTCTTCTGTCCTCCTTTCCTCTCCTCTCCTTTCCTCTAGTCTCCTGTTCTCCTCTCTTCTGTTCTCCTCTCCTTTCGTCTACTCTCCTGTTCTCCTCTTTTCTGTTCTCCTCTCCTTTCCTCTACTCTCCTGTTCTCCTCTCTTCTGTTCTCCTCACCTTTCCTCTAGTCTCCTGTTCTCCTCTCTTCTGTTCTCCTCTCCTCTCCTTTCCTCTAGTCTCCTGTTCTCCTCTCTTCTGTTCTCCTCTCCTCTCATTTCCTCTACTCTCCTGTTCTCCTCTCTTCTGTCCTCCTTTCCTCTCCTCTCCTTTCCTCTAGTCTCCTGTTCTCCTCTCTTCTGTTCTCCTCTCCTTTCGTCTACTCTCCTGTTCTCCTCTTTTCTGTTCTCCTCTCCTTTCCTCTACTCTCCTGTTCTCCTCTCTTCTGTTCTCCTCACCTTTCCTCTACTCTCCTGTTCTCCTCTATTCTGTTCTCCTCTCCTTTCGTCTACTCTCCTGTTCTCCTCTCTTCTGTTCTCCTCTCCTCTCATTTCCTCTAGTCTCCTGTTCTCCTCTCTTCTGTTCTCCTCTCCTCTCCTTTCCTCGAGTCTCCTGTTCTCCTCTCTTCTGTTCTCTTCTCCTCTCTTTTCGTCAAGTCTCCTGTTCTCCTCTCTTCTGTTCTCCTCTCCTCTCCTTTCGTCTACTCTCCTGTTCTCCTCTATTCTGTTCTCCTCTCCTTTCCTCTACTCTCCTGTTCTCCTCTCTTCTGTTCTCCTCTCCTTTCCTCTAGTCTCCTGTTCTCCTCTCTTCTGTTCTCCTCTCCTCTCCTTTCCTCTAGTCTCCTGTTCTCCTCTCTTCTGTTCTCCTCTCCTCTCATTTCCTCTACTCTCCTGTTCTCCTCTCTTCTGTCCTCCTTTCCTCTCCTCTCCTTTCCTCTAGTCTCCTGTTCTCCTCTCTTCTGTTCTCCTCTCCTTTCGTCTACTCTCCTGTTCTCCTCTTTTCTGTTCTCCTCTCCTTTCCTCTACTCTCCTGTTCTCCTCTCTTCTGTTCTCCTCACCTTTCCTCTACTCTCCTGTTCTCCTCTATTCTGTTCTCCTCTCCTTTCGTCTCTCTCCTGTTCTCCTCTCTTCTGTTCTCCTCTCCTCTCATTTCCTCTAGTCTCCTGTTCTCCTCTCTTCTGTTCTCCTCTCCTCTCCTTTCCTCGAGTCTCCTGTTCTCCTCTCTTCTGTTCTCTTCTCCTCTCTTTTCGTCAAGTCTCCTGTTCTCCTCTCTTCTGTTCTCCTCTCCTCTCCTTTCGTCTACTCTCCTGTTCTCCTCTATTCTGTTCTCCTCTCCTTTCGTCTACTCTCCTGTTCTCCTCTCTTCTGTTCTCCTCTCCTTTCGTCTACTCTCCTGTTCTCCTCTCTTCTGTTCTCCTCTCCTTTGCTCTAGTCTCCTGTTCTCCTCTCCTTTCGTCTACTCTCCTGTTCTCCTCTATTCTGTTCTCCTCTCCTTTCGTCTACTCTCCTGTTCTCCTCTCTTCTGTTCTCCTCTCCTTTCGTCTACTCTCCTGTTCTCCTCTCTTCTGTTCTCCTCTCCTTTGCTCTAGTCTCCTGTTCTCCTCTCCTTTCGTCTACTCTCCTGTTCTCCTCTATTCTGTTCTCCTCTCCTTTCGTCTACTCTCCTGTTCTCCTCTCTTCTGTTCTCCTCTCCTTTGCTCTAGTCTCCTGTTCTCCTCTCATCTGTTTTCATCTCCTCTCCTTTCCTCTAGTCTCCTGTTCTTCTCTCCTTTCCTCTCGTCTCCTGTTCTCCTCTCTTCTGTTCTCCTCTCCTCTGTTCTCCTCTCCTCTCCTTTCCTCTAGTCTCCTGTTCTCCTCTCCTCTCCTTTCCTCTACTCTCCTTTTCTCCTCTATTCTGTTCTCCTCTCCTTTCCTCTAGTCTCCTGTTCTCCTCTCTTCTGTTCTCCTCTCCTTTCCTCTAGTCTCCTGTTCTCCTCTCTTCTGTTCTCCTCTCTCTCTCCTTTCCTCTAGTCTCCTGTTCTCCTCTCCTCTCCTTTCCTCTACTCTCCTTTTCTCCTCTATTCTGTTCTCCTCTCCTTTGCTCTAGTCTCCTGTTCTCCTCTCTTCTGTTCTCCTCTCCTTTCCTCTAGTCTCCTGTTCTCCTCTCATCTGTTTTCATCTCCTCTCCTTTCCTCTACTCTCCTGTTCTCCTCTATTCTGTTCTCCTCTCCTTTCCTCTAGTCTCCTGTTCTCCTCTCTTCTGTTCTCCTCTCCTTTCCTCTAGTCTCCTGTTCTCCTCTCTTCTGTTCTCCTCTCCTCTCCTTTCCTCTAGTCTCCTGTTCTCCTCTCCTCTCCTTTCCTCTACTCTCCTTTTCTCCTCTATTCTGTTCTCCTCTCCTTTGCTCTAGTCTCCTGTTCTCCTCTCTTCTGTTCTCCTCTCCTTTCCTCTAGTCTCCTGTTCTCCTCTCATCTGTTTTCATCTCCTCTCCTTTCCTCTAGTCTCCTGTTCTTCTCTCCTTTCCTCTCGTCTCCTGTTCTCCTCTCTTCTGTTCTCCTCTCCTCTGTTCTCCTCTCCTCTCCTTTCCTCTAGTCTCCTGTTCTCCTATCCCGTCCTTTCCTCTAGTCTCCTCTGTTCTCCTCTCCTTTCCTCTACTCTCCTGTTCTCCTCTCTTCTGTTCTCCTCTCCTCTCCTTTCCTCTAGTCTCCTGTTCTCCTCTCTTCTGTTCTCCTCTCCTCTCCTTTCGTCTACTCTCCTGTTCTCTCTTCTGTTCTCCTCTCCTCTCCTTTCGTCTACTCTCCTGTTCTCCTCTCTTCTGTTCTCCTCTCCTCTCGTCTCCTGTTCTCCTCTCTTCTGTTCTCCTCTCCTCTCCTTTCCTGTAGTCCCCTGTTCTCCTCTCTTCTGTTCTCCTCTCCTCTCCTTTCCTCTAGTCTCCTGTTCTCCTATCGTCTCCTTTCCTCTAGTCTCCTGTTCTCCTCTCCTTTCCTCTACTCTCCTGTTCTCATCTCTTCTGTTCTCTCCTCTCCTTTCCTCTACTCTCCCGTTCTCCTCTCCTCTCTTCTGTTCTCCTCTCCTTTCCTCTACTCTCCTGTTCTCATCTCTTCTGTTCTCCTCTCCTCTCCTTTCCTCTAGTCTCCTGTTCTCCTCTCCTTTCCTCTCGTCTCCTGTTCTCCTCTATTCTGTTCTCCTCTCCTTTCGTCTACTCTCCTGTTCTCCTCTATTCTGTTCTCCTCTCCTTTCCTCTAGTCTCCTGTTCTCCTCTCTTCTGTTCTCCTCTCCTTTGCTCTAGTCTCCTGTTCTCCTCTCATCTGTTTTCATCTCCTCTCCTTTCCTCTAGTCTCCTGTTCTTCTCTCCTTTCCTCTCGTCTCCTGTTCTCCTCTCTTCTGTTCTCCTCTCCTCTCCTTTCCTCTAGTCTCGTTCTCCTATCCCGTCCTTTCCTCTAGTCTCCTGTTCTCCTCTCCTTTCGTCTACTCTCCTGTTCTCCTCTATTCTGTTCTCCTCTCCTTTCCTCTAGTCTCCTGTTCTCCTCTCTTCTGTTCTCCTCTCCTTTGCTCTAGTCTCCTGTTCTCCTCTCATCTGTTTTCATCTCCTCTCCTTTCCTCTAGTCTCCTGTTCTTCTCTCCTTTCCTCTCGTCTCCTGTTCTCCTCTCTTCTGTTCTCCTCTCCTCTCCTTTCCTCTAGTCTCGTTCTCCTATCCCGTCCTTTCCTCTAGTCTCCTGTTCTTCTCTCATTTCCTCTCGTCTCCTGTTCTCCTCTCTTCTGTTCTCCTCTCCTCTCCTTTCCTCTAGTCTCGTTCTCCTATCCCGTCCTTTCCTCTAGTCTCCTGTTCTCCTCTCCTTTCCTCTACTCTCCTGTTCTCCTCTCTTCTGTTCTCCTCTCCTCTCCTTTCCTCTAGTCTCCTGTTCTCCTCTCTTCTGTTCTCCTCTCCTTCCTCTAGTCTCTTGTTCTCCTCTCCTCTGTTCTCCTCTCCTCTCCTTTCCTCTACTCTCCTGTTCTCCTCTCTTCTGTTCTCCTCTCCTTTCCTCTACTCTCCTGTTCTCCTCTCTTCTGTTCTCCTATCCTTACCTCTAGTCTCCTGTTCTCCTCTCTTCTGTTCTCCTCTCCTCTCCTTTCCTGTAGTCCCCTGTTCTCCTCTCTTCTGTTCTCCTCTCCTCTCCTTTCCTCTAGTCTCCTGTTCTCCTCTCCTCTCCTTTCCTCTAGTCTCCTGTTCTCCTCTCCTTTCCTTTCCTCTAGTCTCCTGTTCTCCTCTCTTCTGTTCTCCTCTCCTCTCCTTTCCTCTAGTCTCCTGTTCTCCTCTCCTCTCCTTTCCTCTAGTCTCCTGTTCTCCTCTCCTCTCCTTTCCTGTAGTCCCCTGTTCTCCTCTCTTCTGTTCTCCTCTCCTCTCATTTCCTCTACTCTCCTGTTCTTCTCTCTTTTGTTCTCCTCTCCTCTCCTTTCCTCTAGTCTCCTGTTCTCCTCTCTTCTGTTCTCCTCTCCTCTCTTTTCGTCAAGTCTCCTGTTCTCCTCTCTTCTGTTCTCCTCTCCTCTCCTTTTGTCTAGTCTCCTGTTCTCCTCTCTTCTGTTCTCCTCTCCTTTCGTCTACTCTCCTGTTCTCCTCTCTTTTGTTCTCCTCTCCTTTCCTCTAGTCTCCTGTTCTCCTCTCTTCTGTTCTCCTCTCCTCTCCTTTCCTCTACTCTCCTGTTCTCTCTGCTGTTCTCCTCTCCTTTCGTCTACTCTCCTGTTCTCCTCTCTTCTGTTCTCCTCTCCTCTCGTCTCCTGTTCTCCTCTCTTCTGTTCTCCTCTCCTCTCCTTTCCTGTAGTCCCCTGTTCTCCTCTCTTCTGTTCTCCTCTCCTCTCCTTTCCTCTAGTCTCCTGTTCTCCTATCCTCTCCTTTCCTCTAGTCTCCTGTTCTCCTCTCCTTTCCTCTACTCTCCTGTTCTCCTCTCTTCTGTTCTCCTCTCCTCTCCTTTTCTCTAGTCTCCTGTTCTCATCTCTTCTGTTCTCTCCTCTCCTTTCCTCTAGTCTCCTGTTCTCCTCTCCTTTCCTCTAGTCTCCCGTTCTCCTCTCCTTTCCTCTAGTCTCCTGTTCTCCTATCCTCTCCTTTCCTCTAGTCTCCTGTTCTCCTCTCCTTTCCTCTACTCTCCTGTTCTCCTCTCTTCTGTTCTCCTCTCCTCTCCTTTTCTCTAGTCTCCTGTTCTCCTCTCTTCTGTTCTCCTCTCCTTTCCTCTACTCTCCTGTTCTCATCTCTTCTGTTCTCCTCTCCTCTTCTTTCCTCTAGTCTCCTGTTCTCCTCTCCTTTCCTCTCGTCTCCTGTTCTCCTCTCTTCTGTTCTCCTCTCCTCTCCTTTCCTCTACTCTCCTGTTCTCCTCTCTTCTGTTCTCCTCTCCTCTCCTTTCCTCTAGTCTCCTGTTCTCCTCTCTTCTGTTCTCCTCTCCTCTCCTTTCCTCTAGTCTCCTGTTCTCCTCTCCTTTCCTCTCTACTCTCCTGTTCTCCTCTCTTCTGTTCTCCTCTCCTCTCCTTTCCTCTAGTCTCCTGTTCTCCTCTCTTCTGTTCTCCTCTCCTTTCCTCTAGTCTCCTGTTCTCCTCTCTTCTGTTCTCCTCTCCTCTACTTTCCTCTAGTCTCCTGTTCTCCTCTCCTTTCCTCTAGTCTCCTGTTCTCCTCTCTTCTGTTCTCCTCTCCTTTCCTCTACTCTCCTGTTCTCCTCTCTTCTGTTCTCCTCTCCTCTTCTTTCCTCTAGTCTCCTGTTCTCCTCTCCTTTCCTCTCGTCTCCTGTTCTCCTCTCTTCTGTTCTCCTCTCCTCTCCTTTCCTCTACTCTCCTGTTCTCCTCTCTTCTGTTCTCCTCTCCTCTCCTTTCCTCTAGTCTCCTGTTCTCCTCTCTTCTGTTCTCCTCTCCTCTCTTTCCTCTAGTCTCCTGTTCTCCTCTCCTTTCCTCTCGTCTCCTGTTCTCCTCTCTTCTGTTCTCCTCTCCTCTCCTTTCCTCTAGTCTCCTGTTCTCCTCTCTTCTGTTCTCCTCTCCTCTCCTTTCCTCTAGTCTCCTGTTCTCCTCTCTTCTGTTCTCCTCTCCTCTACTTTCCTCTAGTCTCCTGTTCTCCTCTCCTTTCCTCTAGTCTCCTGTTCTCCTCTCTTCTGTTCTCCTCTCCTCTCATTTCCTCTACTCTCCTGTTCTCCTCTATTCTGTTCTCCTCTCCTCTCCTTTCCTCTAGTCTCCTGTTCTCCTCTCTTCTGTTCTCCTCTCCTCTCCTTTCCTCTAGTCTCCTGTTCTCCTCTCTTCTGTTCTCCTCTCCTCTCTTTTCGTCAAGTCTCCTGTTCTCCTCTCTTCTGTTCTCCTCTCCTCTCCTTTTGTCTACTCTCCTGTTCTCCTCTCTTCTGTTCTCCTCTCCTTTCGTCTACTCTCCTGTTCTCCTCTCTTTTGTTCTCCTCTCCTTTCCTCTAGTCTCCTGTTCTCCTCTCTTCTGTTCTCCTCTCCTCTCCTTTCCTCTACTCTCCTGTTCTCTCTGCTGTTCTCCTCTCCTTTCGTCTACTCTCTTGTTCTCCTCTCTTCTGTTCTCCTCTCCTCTCGTCTCCTGTTCTCCTCTCTTCTGTTCTCCTCTCCTCTCCTTTCCTGTAGTCCCCTGTTCTCCTCTCTTCTGTTCTCCTCTCCTCTCCTTTCCTCTAGTCTCCTGTTCTCCTATCCTCTCCTTTCCTCTAGTCTCCTGTTCTCCTCTCCTTTCCTCTACTCTCCTGTTCTCCTCTCTTCTGTTCTCCTCTCCTCTCCTTTTCTCTAGTCTCCTGTTCTCATCTCTTCTGTTCTCTCCTCTCCTTTCCTCTAGTCTCCTGTTCTCCTCTCCTTTCCTCTAGTCTCCCGTTCTCCTCTCCTCTCTTCTGTTCTCCTCTCCTTTCCTCTACTCTCCTGTTCTCATCTCTTCTGTTCTCCTCTCCTCTTCTTTCCTCTAGTCTCCTGTTCTCCTCTCCTTTCCTCTCGTCTCCTGTTCTCCTCTCTTCTGTTCTCCTCTCCTCTCCTTTCCTCTACTCTCCTGTTCTCCTCTCTTCTGTTCTCCTCTCCTCTCCTTTCCTCTAGTCTCCTGTTCTCCTCTCTTCTGTTCTCCTCTCCTCTACTTTCCTCTAGTCTCCTGTTCTCCTCTCCTTTCCTCTAGTCTCCTGTTCTCCTCTCTTCTGTTCTCCTCTCCTCTCCTTCCTCTAGTCTCCTGTTCTCCTCTCTTCTGTTCTCCTCTCCTCTCATTTCCTCTACTCTCCTGTTCTCCTCTATTCTGTTCTCCTCTCCTCTCCTTTCCTCTAGTCTCCTGTTCTCCTCTCTTCTGTTCTCCTCTCCTCTCTTTTCGTCTACTCTCCTGTTCTCCTCTCTTCTGTTCTCCTCTCCTTTCGTCTACTCTCCTGTTCTCCTCTCTTCTGTTCTCCTCTCCTCTCCTTTTGTCTACTCTCCTGTTCTCCTCTCCTTTCGTCTACTCTCCTGTTCTCCTCTCTTCTGTTCTCCTCTCCTCTCCTTTCCTCTACTCTCCAGTTCTCCTCTCTTCTGTTCTCCTCTCCTTTCCTCTAGTCTCCTGTTCTCCTCTCCTTTCCTCTCGTCTCCTGTTCTCCTCTCTTCTGTTCTCCTCTCCTCTCCTTTCCTCTAGTCTCCTGTTCTCCTCTCTTCTGTTCTCCTATCCCATCCTTTCCTCTAGTCTCCTGTTCTCCTCTCCTTTCCTCTACTCTCCTGTTCTCCTCTCTTCTGTTCTCCTCTCCTTTCCTCTAGTCTCCTGTTCTCCTCTCTTCTGTTCTTCTCTCCTCTACTTTCCTCTAGTGTCCTGTTCTTCTATCCTTTCCTCTAGTCTCCTGTTCTCCTCTCTTCTGTTCTCCTCTCCTTTCCTCTAGTCTCCTGTTCTCCTCTCTTCTGTTCTCCTCTCCTCTCATTTCCTCTACTCTCCTGTTCTCCTCTCTTCTGTTCTCCTCTCCTCTCCTTTCCTCTAGTCTCCTGTTCTCCTCTCTTCTGTTCTCTTCTCCTCTCCTTTCGTCTACTCTCCTGTTCTCCTCTATTCTGTTCTCCTCTCCTTTCGTCTACTCTCCTGTTCTCCTCTCTTCTGTTCTCCTCTCCTCTCCTTTTGTCTACTCTCCTGTTCTCCTCTCCTTTTGTCTACTCTCTTGTTCTCCTCTCCTCTGTTCTCCTCTCCTCTCCTTTCCTCTACTCTCCTGTTCTCCTCTCTTCTGTTCTCCTCTCCTTTCCTCTACTCTCCTGTTCTCCTCTCTTCTGTTCTCCTATCCTTACCTCTAGTCTCCTGTTCTCCTCTCTTCTGTTCTCCTCTCCTCTCCTTTCCTGTAGTCCCCTGTTCTCCTCTCTTCTGTTCTCCTCTCCTCTCCTTTCCTCTAGTCTCCTGTTCTCCTCTCCTCTCCTTTCCTATAGTCTCCTGTTCTCCTCTCTTCTGTTCTCCTCTCCTCTCATTTCCTCTACTCTCCTGTTCTTCTCTCTTTTGTTCTCCTCTCCTCTCCTTTCCTCTAGTCTCCTGTTCTCCTCTCTTCTGTTCTCCTATCCTTTCCTCTAGTCTCCTGTTCTCCTCTCTTCTGTTCTCCTCTCCTCTCCTTTCCTCTAGTCTCCTGTTCTCCTATCCTCTCCTTTCCTCTAGTCTCCTGTTCTCCTCTCCTTTCCTCTACTCTCCTGTTCTCCTCTCTTCTGTTCTCCTCTCCTCTCCTTTCCTCTAGTCTCCTGTTCTCATCTCTTCTGTTCTCTCCTCTCCTTTCCTCTAGTCTCCTGTTCTCCTCTCCTTTCCTCTACTCTCCCGTTCTCCTCTCCTCTCTTCTGTTCTCCTCTCCTTTCCTCTACTCTCCTGTTCTCATCTCTTCTGTTCTCCTCTCCTCTCCTTTCCTCTAGTCTCCTGTTCTCCTCTCCTTTCCTCTCGTCTCCTGTTCTCCTCTCCTCTCCTTTCCTCTACTCTCCTGTTCTCCTCTCTTCTGTTCTCCTCTCCTTTCCTCTACTCTCCTGTTCTCCTCTCTTCTGTTCTCCTATCCTTACCTCTAGTCTCCTGTTCTCCTCTCTTCTGTTCTCCTCTCCTCTCCTTTCCTCTCCCCTGTTCTCCTCTCTTCTGTTCTCCTCTCCTCCTTTCCTCTAGTCTCCTGTTCTCCTCTCCTCTCCTTTCCTCTAGTCTCCTGTTCTCCTCTCTTCTGTTCTCCTCTCCTCTCCTTTTCTCTAGTCTCCTGTTCTCCTCTCTTCTGTTCTCCTCTCCTCTCATTTCCTCTACTCTCCTGTTCTTCTCTCTTTTGTTCTCCTCTCCTCTCCTTTCCTCTAGTCTCCTGTTCTCCTCTCTTCTGTTCTCCTCTCCTCTCTTTCCGTCAAGTCTCCTGTTCTCCTCTCTTCTGTTCTCCTCTCCTCTCATTTCGTCTACTCTCCTGTTCTCCTCTCTTCTGTTCTCCTCTCCTTTCGTCTACTCTCCTGTTCTCCTCTCTTCTGTTCTCCTCTCCTTTCCTCTAGTCTCCTGTTCTCCTCTCTTCTGTTCTCCTCTCCTCTCCTTTCCTCTAGTCTCCTGTTCTCCTATCCTCTCCTTTCCTCTAGTCTCCTGTTCTCCTCTCCTTTCCTCTAGTCTCCTGTTCTCATCTCTTCTGTTCTCTCCTCTCCTTTCCTCTAGTCTCCTGTTCTCCTCTCCTTTCCTCTACTCTCCCGTTCTCCTCTCCTCTCTTCTGTTCTCCTCTCCTTTCCTCTACTCTCCTGTTCTCATCTCTTCTGTTCTCCTCTCCTCTCCTTTCCTCTAGTCTCCTGTTCTCCTCTCCTTTCCTCTCGTCTCCTGTTCTCCTCTCTTCTGTTCTCCTCTCCTCTCATTTCCTCTAGTCTCCTGTTCTCCTCTCTTCTGTTCTCCTCTCCTCTCCTTTCCTCTAGTCTCCTGTTCTCCTCTCTTCTGTTCTCCTCTCCTCTACTTTCCTCTAGTCTCCTGTTCTCCTCTCCTTTCCTCTAGTCTCCTGTTCTCCTCTCTTCTGTTCTCCTCTCCTCTCCTTCCTCTAGTCTCCTGTTCTCCTCTCTTCTGTTCTCCTCTCCTCTCATTTCCTCTACTCTCCTGTTCTCATCTCTTCTGTTCTCTCCTCTCCTTTCCTCTAGTCTCCTGTTCTCCTCTCCTTTCCTCTACTCTCCCGTTCTCCTCTCCTCTCTTCTGTTCTCCTCTCCTTTCCTCTACTCTCCTGTTCTCATCTCTTCTGTTCTCCTCTCCTCTCCTTTCCTCTAGTCTCCTGTTCTCCTCTCCTTTCCTCTAGTCTCCTGTTCTCCTCTCTTCTGTTCTCCTCTCCTCTCCTTTCCTCTACTCTCCTGTTCTCCTCTCTTCTGTTCTCCTCTCCTCTCCTTTCCTCTAGTCTCCTGTTCTCCTCTCTTCTGTTCTCCTCTCCTCTCCTTTCCTCTAGTCTCCTGTTCTCCTCTCTTCTGTTCTCCTCTCCTCTCTTTCCTCTAGTCTCCTGTTCTCCTCTCTTCTGTTCTCCTCTCCTCTCCTTTTGTCTACTCTCCTGTTCTCTCTCTTCTGTTCTCCTCTCCTTTCCTACTCTCCTGTTCTCCTCTCTTTTGTTCTCCTCTCCTTTCCTCTAGTCTCCTGTTCTCCTCTCTTCTGTTCTCCTCTCCTCTCCTTTCCTCTACTCTCCTGTTCTCTCTCTGTTCTCCTCTCCTTTCCTCTACTCTCTTGTTCTCCTCTCTGTCTTTCTCCTCTAGTCTCCTGTTCTCCTCTCTTCTGTTCTCCTCTCCTCTCCTTTCCTCTAGTCCCTGTTCTCCTCTCTTCTGTTCTCCTCTCCTCTCCTTTCCTCTAGTCTCCTGTTCTCCTCTCTCTTTCTCTTCTCCTGTTCTCCTCTCCTTTCCTCTACTCTCCTGTTCTCCTCTCTTCTGTTCTCCTCTCCTCTCCTTTCCTCTAGTCTCCTGTTCTCATCTCTTCTGTTCTCTCCTCCTTCCTTTCCTCTAGTCTCCTGTTCTCTCTCTTTCCTCTCTCCTTTCCTCTTCTCCTTCTCCTCTCTTCTGTTCTCCTCTCCTTTCCTCTACTCTCCTGTTCTCCTCTCTTCTGTTCTCCTCTCCTCTCCTTTCCTCTAGTCTCCTGTTCTCCTCTCTTTCTTCTGTTCTCCTCTCTTCTGTTCTCCTTCCTCTCCTTTCCTCTAGTCTCCTGTTCTCCTCTCTTCTGTTCTCCTCTCCTCTCCTTTCCTCTAGTCTCCTGTTCTCCTCTCTTCTGTTCTCCTCCCTCTACTTTCCTCTAGTCTCCTGTTCTCCTCTCCTTTCCTTCTCCTGTTCTCCTCTCTTCTGTTCTCCTCTCCTCTCCTTTCCTCTAGTCTCCTGTTCTCCTCTTCTGTTCTCTTCTCCTCTCCTCCTTTCCCTGTTCTCCTCTCTCTCTGTTCTCTCTCTCTTCTGTTCTCCTCTCCTTTCCTCTAGTCTCCTGTTCTCCTCTCTTCTGTTCTTCTCTCCTCTCCTTTCCTCTAGTCTCCTGTTCTCCTCTCTCTTTCCTCTAGTCTCCTGTTCTCCTCTCTCTGTTCTCTCTCCTTTCCTCTAGTCTCCTGTTCTCCTCTCTTCTGTTCTCCTCTCCTCTCCTTTCCTCTAGTCTCCTGTTCTCCTCTCTTCTGTTCTCCTCTCCTCTACTTTCCTCTAGTCTCCTGTTCTTCTCTCCTTTCCTCTAGTCTCCTGTTCTCCTCTCTTCTGTTCTCCTCTCTCTCCTTTCCTCTACTCTCTGTTCTCCTCTCTTCTGTTCTCCTCTCCTTTCCTCTACTCTCCTGTTCTCCTCTCTTCTGTTCTCCTCTCCTCTCCTTTTGTTCTACTCTCCTGTTCTCCTCTCCTTTTGTCTACTCTCTTGTTCTCCTCTCCTCTGTTCTCCTCTCCTCCTTCCTCTACTCTCCTGTTCTCCTCTCTTCTGTTCTCCTCTCCTTTCCTCTACTCTCCTGTTCTCCTCTCTTCTGTTCTCCTCTCCTTACCTCTAGTCTCCTGTTCTCCTCTCTTCTGTTCTCCTCTCTCTCTCTCCTTTCCTCTAGTCTCCTGTTCTCCTCTCTTCTGTTCTCCTCTCCTCTCTCCTTTCCTCTAGTCTCCTGTTCTCCTCTCCTCTCCTTTCCTCTAGTCTCCTGTTCCCCTCTCTTCTGTTCTCCTCTAATCTCCTTTCCTCTAGTCTCCTGTTCTCCTCTCTTCTGTTCTCCTCTCCTCTCATTTCCTCTACTCTCCTGTTCTCCTCTCTTCTGTTCTCCTCTCCTCTCCTTTTGTCTACTCTCCTGTTCTCCTCTCCTTTTGTCTACTCTCTTGTTCTCCTCTCCTCTGTTCTCCTCTCCTTCTCCTCTCCTTTCTCTCTGTTCTCCTCTCTTCTGTTCTCCTTCTCTTTCCTCTAGTCTCCTGTTCTCCTCTCTTCTCTCTAGTTCTCCTGTCTCCTGTTCTCCTCTCTTCTGTTCTCCTCTCCTCTCCTTTCCTCTAGTCTCCTCCTGTTCTCCTCTCTTCTGTTCTCCTCTCTCTCCTTTCCTCTAGTCTCCTGTTCTCCTCTCCTTTCCTCTAGTCTCCTGTTCTCTCTTCTGTTCTCCTCTCCTCTCCTTTCCTCTAGTCTCCTGTTCTCCTCTCTTCTGTTCTCCTCTCCTCTCATTTCCTCTACTCTCCTGTTCTCTCTCTCTCCTTCCTCTCCTTTCCTCTAGTCTCCTGTTCTCCTCTCTTCTGTTCTCCTCTCCTCTACCCTTTCCTCTACTCTCCTGTTCTCCTCTCTCTACTCTGTTCTCCTCTCTTCTGTTCTCCTCTCCTCTCCTCTAGTCTCCTGTTCTCCTCTCTTCTGTTCTCCTCTCTCTCTCCTTTCCTCTAGTCTCCTGTTCTCCTCTCTTCTGTTCTCCTCTCCTTTCCTCTAGTCTCCTGTTCTCCTCTCTTCTGTTCTCCTCTCCTCTCCTTTCCTCTAGTCTCCTGTTCTCCTCTCTTCTGTTCTCCTCTCCTCTCCTTTCCTCTACTCTCCTGTTCTCCTCTCTTCTGTTCTCCTCTCCTCTCCTTTCCTCTAGTCTCCTGTTCTCCTCTCTTCTGTTCTTCTCTCCTCTACTTTCCTCTAGTCTCCTGTTCTTCTCTCCTTTCCTCTAGTCTCCTGTTCTCCTCTCTTCTGTTCTCCTCTCCTTTCCTCTAGTCTCCTGTTCTCCTCTCTTCTGTTCTCCTCTCCTCTCATTTCCTCTACTCTCCTGTTCTCCTCTCTTCTGTTCTCCTCTCCTCTCCTTTCCTCTAGTCTCCTGTTCTCCTCTCTTCTGTTCTCCTCTCCTTTCTCTAGTCTCCTGTTCTCCTCTCTTCTGTTCCTCTCCTCTCCTTTCCTCTACTCTCCTGTTCTCCTCTCTTCTGTTCTCCTCTTCTGTTCTCCTCTCCTTTCCTCTAGTCTCCTGTTCTCCTCTCTTCTGTTCTCCTCCCCTCCTTTCCTCTAGTCTCTGTTCTCCTCTCTTTCCTCTACTCTCCTGTTCTCCTCCTCTTCTGTTCTCCTCTCCTTTCCTCTCTAGTCTCCTGTTCTCCTCTCTTCTGTTCTTCTCTCCTCTCTTTCCTCTAGTCTCCTGTTCTTCTCTCTTTCTCTTCTCCTGTTCTCCTCTCTTCTGTTCTCCTCCTTTCCTCTAGTCTCCTGTTCTCCTCTCTTCTGTTCTCCTCCTCCTCTCATTTCTCTCTACTCTCCTGTTCTCCTCTCTTCTGTTCTCCTCTCTCCTCTCCTTTCCTCTAGTCTCCTGTTCTCCTCTCTTCTGTTCTCTTCTCCTCCTCTCTCTTCTGTTCTCCTCTATTCTGTTCTCCTCTCCTTTCGTCTACTCTCCTGTTCTCCTCTCTTCTGTTCTCCTCTCCTCTCCTTTTGTCTACTCTCCTGTTCTCCTCTCCTTTTGTCTACTCTCTTGTTCTCCTCTCTTCTGTTCTCCTCTCCTCTCCTTTCCTCTACTCTCCTGTTCTCCTCTCTTCTGTTCTCCTCTCCTTTCCTCTACTCTCCTGTTCTCCTCTCTTCTGTTCTCCTATCCTTACCTCTAGTCTCCTGTTCTCCTCTCTTCTGTTCTCCTCTCCTCTCCTTTCCTGTAGTCCCCTGTTCTCCTCTCTTCTGTTCTCCTCTCCTCTCCTTTCCTCTAGTCTCCTGTTCTCCTCTCCTCTCCTTTCCTCTAGTCTCCTGTTCCCCTCTCTTCTGTTCTCCTCTCCTCTCCTTTTCTCTAGTCTCCTGTTCTCCTCTCTTCTGTTCTCCTCTCCTCTCATTTCCTCTACTCTCCTGTTCTTCTCTCTTTTGTTCTCCTCTCCTCTCCTTTCCTCTAGTCTCCTGTTCTCCTCTCTTCTGTTCTCCTCTCCTCTCTTTTCCTCAAGTCTCCTGTTCTCCTCTCTTCTGTTCTCCTCTCTCTCTCTCCTTTCCTCTAGTCTCCTGTTCTCCTCTCTCTGTTCTCCTCTCCTTTCCTCTAGTCTCCTGTTCTCCTCTCTTCTGTCTCTCTCTCCTCTCCTTTCCTCTAGTCTCCTGTTCTCCTATCCTCTCTTTTCCTCTAGTCTCCTGTTCTCCTCTCCTCTCCTCTAGTCTCCTGTTCTCCTTCTGTTCTCTCTCTCCTTTCCTCTAGTCTCCTGTTCTCCTCTCTCTCTGTTCTCCTCTTCCTCCTTCCTTTCCTCTAGTCTCCTGTTCTCCTCTTCTCTCCTCTTCTGTTCTGTTCTCCTCTCCTTTCCTCTCCTCCTGTTCTCCTCTCTTCTGTTCTCCTCTCCTCTCCTTTCCTCTAGTCTCCTGTTCTCCTCTCTTCTGTTCTCCTCTCCTCTCCTTTCCTCTAGTCTCCTGTTCTCCTCTCTTCTGTTCTCCTCCTCTCCTTTCCTCTTCTCTCCTGTTCTCCTCTCCTTTCCTCTAGTCTCCTGTTCTCCTCTCTTCTGTTCTCCTCTCCTCTCCTTTCCTCTAGTCTCCTGTTCTCCTCTCTTCTGTTCTCCTCTCCTCTCATTTCCTCTACTCTCCTGTTCTCCTCTATTCTGTTCTCCTCTCCTCTCCTTTCCTCTAGTCTCCTGTTCTCCTCTCTTCTGTTCTCCTCTCCTCTCTTTTCGTCAAGTCTCCTGTTCTCCTCTCTTCTGTTCTCCTCTCCTTTCGTCTACTCTCCTGTTCTCCTCTCTTCTGTTCTCCTCTCCTCTCCTTTTGTCTACTCTCCTGTTCTCCTCTCCTTTCCTCTACTCTCCTGTTCTCCTCTCTTCTGTTCTCCTCTCCCTTTCCTCTAGTCTCCTGTTCTCCTCTCTTCTGTTCTCCTCTCCTTTCCTCTAGTCTCCTTTCTCCTCTCCTTTCCTCTCTCTCCTGTTCTCCTCTCTTCTGTTCTCCTCTCCTCTCCTTTCCTCTAGTCTCCTGTTCTCCTCTCTTCTGTTCTCCTATCCCATCCTTTCCTCTAGTCTCCTGTTCTCCTCTCCTTTCCTCTACTCTCCTGTTCTCCTCTCTTCTGTTCTCCTCTCCTCTCTTTCCTCTAGTCTCCTGTTCTCCTCTCTTCTGTTCTCCTCTCCTCTCCTTTCCTCTAGTCTCCTGTTCTCCTCTCTTCTGTTCTCCTCTCCTCTCCTTTCGTCTACTCTCCTGTTCTCCTCTCTTCTGTTCTCCTATCCCATCCTTTCCTCTAGTCTCCTGTTCTCCTCTCCTTTTGTCTACTCTCTTGTTCTCCTCTCCTCTGTTCTCCTCTCCTCTCCTTTCCTCTACTCTCCTGTTCTTCTCCTCTCTTCTGTTCTCCTCTCTTCTGTTCTCCTATCCTTACCTCTAGTCTCCTGTTCTCCTCTCTTCTGTTCTCCTCTCCTCTCCTTTCCTGTAGTCCCCTGTTCTCCTCTCTTCTGTTCTCCTCTCCTCTCCTTTCCTCTAGTCTCCTGTTCTCCTCCTCTCCTTTCCTCTAGTCTCCTGTTCTCCTCTCTCCTTTCCTTTCCTCTAGTCTCCTGTTCCCCTCTCTTCTGTTCTCCTCTCCTCTCCTTTTCTCTAGTCTCCTGTTCTCCTCTCTTCTGTTCTCCTCTCCTCTCATTTCCTCTACTCTCCTGTTCTTCTCTCTTTTGTTCTCCTTCTCTCTCCTTTCCTCTAGTCTCCTGTTCTCCTCTCTTCTGTTCTCCTCTCCTCCTTTTTCGTCAAGTCTCCTGTTCTCCTCTCTTCTGTTCTCCTCTCCTCTCCTTTTTCCTCTACTCTCCTGTTCTCCTCTCTTCTGTTCTCCTCTCCTCCTTTCTCCTGTCTCCTCTCTTCTGTTCTCCTCTCCTTTCCTCTAGTCTCCTGTTCTCCTCTCTTCTGTTCTCCTCTCCTCTCCTTTCCTCTACTCTCCTGTTCTCCTCTCTTCTGTTCTCCTCTCCTTTCCTCTAGTCCCCTGTTCTCCTCTCTTCTGTTCTCCTCTCCTCTCCTTTCCTCTAGTCTCCTGTTCTCCTCTCTTCTGTTCTCCTCTCCTCTCCTTTCCTCTACTCTCCTGTTCTCCTCTCTTCTGTTCTCCTCTCCTCTCCTTTCCTCTAGTCTCCTGTTCTCCTCTCTTCTGTTCTTCTCTCCTCTACTTTCCTCTAGTCTCCTGTTCTTCTCTCCTTTCCTCTAGTCTCCTGTTCTCCTCTCTTCTGTTCTCCTCTCCTTTCCTCTAGTCTCCTGTTCTGCTCTCTTCTGTTCTCCTCTCCTCTCATTTCCTCTAGTTCTCTCTCTTCTGTTCTCCTCTCCTCTCCTTTCCTCTAGTCTCCTGTTCTCCTCTCTCTGTTCTCTTCTCCTCTCCTTTCCTCTAGTCTCCTGTTCTCCTCTCTTCTGTTCTCCTCTCCCTCCTTTCCTCTCTACTCCTGTTCTCCTCTCCTTTCTCTCTCTCCTGTTCTCCTCTCTCTGTTCTCCTCTCCTCTCCTTTCCTCTACTCTCCTGTTCTCCTCTCTTCTGTTCTCCTCTCCTTTCCTCTACTCTCCTGTTCTCCTCTCTTCTGTTCTCCTATCCTCCTCTAGTCTTACCTCTAGTCTCCTGTTCTCCTCTCTTCTGTTCTCCTCTCCTCTCCTTTCCTCTAGTCCCCTGTTCTCCTCTCTTCTGTTCTCCTCTCTCTCTTTCCTCTAGTCTCTCTCCTCTCCTCTCCTTTCCTCTAGTCTCTGTTCTCCTCTCCTCTCCTTTCCTCTAGTCTCCTGTTCCCCTCTCTTCTGTTCTCCTCTCCTCTCCTTTCTCTAGTCTCCTGTTCTCCTCTCTTCTGTTCTCCTCTCCTCTCATTTCCTCTACTCTCCTGTTCTTCTCTCTTTGTTCTCCTCTCCTCTCCTTTCCTCTAGTCTCCTGTTCTCCTCTCTTCTGTTCTCTTCTCCTCTCCTTTCGTCTACTCTCCTGTTCTCCTCTCTTCTGTTCTCCTATCCCTCCTTTCCTCTAGTCTCCTGTTCTCCTCTCCTTTTCCTCTTTCCTCTCTCTTGTTCTCCTCTCTCTGTTCTCCTCTCCTTTCCTCTAGTCTCTCCTGTTCTCCTCTCTCTTTCTTTCCTCTCTCTCCTGTTCTCCTCTCTTCTGTTCTCCTATCCTTTCCTCTAGTCTCCTGTTCTCCTCTCTTCTGTTCTCCTCTCCCCTCCTTTCCTGTAGTCCCCTGTTCTCCTCTCTTCTGTTCTCCTCTCCTCTCCTTTCCTCTAGTCTCCTGTTCTCCTCTCCTCTCCTTTCCTCTAGTCTCCTGTTCTCCTCTCCTTTCCTTTCTCTAGTCTCCTGTTCCCCTCTCTTCTGTTCTCCCTTCTCTCTCTCCTTTTCTCTAGTCTCCTGTTCTCCTCTCTTCTGTTCTCCTCTCCTCTCATTTCCTCTACTCTCCTGTTCTTCTCTCTTTTGTTCTCCTCTCCTCTCCTTTCCTCTAGTCTCCTGTTCTCCTCTCTTCTGTTCTCCTCTCCTCTCTTTTCGTCAAGTCTCCTGTTCTCCTCTCTTCTGTTCTCCTCTCCTCTCCTTTTGTCTACTCTCCTGTTCTCCTCTCTTCTGTTCTCCTCTCCTTTCGTCTACTCTCCTGTTCTCCTCTCTTCTGTTCTCCTCTCCTTTCCTCTAGTCTCCTGTTCTCCTCTCTTCTGTTCTCCTCTCCTCTCCTTTCCTCTACTCTCCTGTTCTCCTCTCTTCTGTTCTCCTCTCCTTTCCTCTAGTCCCTGTTCTCCTCTCTTCTGTTCTCTCTCTCCTTTCCTCTAGTCTCTGTTCTCCTCTCTTCTGTTCTCCTCTCCTCTCCTTTCCTCTACTCTCCTGTTCTCCTCTCTTCTGTTCTCCTCTCCTCTCCTTTCCTCTAGTCTCCTGTTCTCCTCTCTTCTGTTCTCCTCTCCTCTCCTTTCCTCTAGTCTCCTGTTCTCCTCTCCTTTCCTCTAGTCTCCTGTTCTCCTCTTCTGTTCTCCTCTCCTCTCCTTTCCTCTAGTCTCCTGTTCTCCTCTCTTCTGTTCTCCTCTCCTCTCATTTCCTCTACTCTCCTGTTCTCCTCTCTTCTGTTCTCCTCTCCTCTCCTTTCCTCTAGTCTCCTGTTCTCCTCTCTTCTGTTCTCTTCTCCTCTCCTTTCGTCTACTCTCCTGTTCTCCTCTCTTCTGTTCTCCTATCCCATCCTTTCCTCTAGTCTCCTGTTCTCCTCTCCTTTTGTCTACTCTCTTGTTCTCCTCTCCTCTGTTCTCCTCTCCTCTCCTTTCCTCTACTCTCCTGTTCTCCTCTCTTCTGTTCTCCTCTCCTTTCCTCTACTCTCCTGTTCTCCTCTCTTCTGTTCTCCTATCCTTACCTCTAGTCTCCTGTTCTCCTCTCTTCTGTTCTCCTCTCCTCTCCTTTCCTGTAGTCCCCTGTTCTCCTCTCTTCTGTTCTCCTCTCCTCTCCTTTCCTCTAGTCTCCTGTTCTCCTCTCCTCTCCTTTCCTCTAGTCTCCTGTTCTCCTCTCCTTTCCTTTCCTCTAGTCTCCTGTTCCCCTCTCTTCTGTTCTCCTCTCCTCTCCTTTTCTCTAGTCTCCTGTTCTCCTCTCTTCTGTTCTCCTCTCCTCTCATTTCCTCTACTCTCCTGTTCTTCTCTCTTTTGTTCTCCTCTCCTCTCCTTTCCTCTAGTCTCCTGTTCTCCTCTCTTCTGTTCTCCTCTCCTCTCTTTTCCTCAAGTCTCCTGTTCTCCTCTCTTCTGTTCTCCTCTCCTCTCCTTTTGTCTACTCTCCTGTTCTCCTCTCTTCTGTTCTCCTCTCCTTTCCTCTACTCTCCTGTTCTCCTCTCTTCTGTTCTCCTCTCCTTTCCTCTAGTCTCCTGTTCTCCTCTCTTCTGTTCTCCTCTCCTCTCCTTTCCTCTACTCTCCTGTTCTCCTCTCTTCTGTTCTCCTCTCCTTTCCTCTAGTCCCCTGTTCTCCTCTCTTCTGTTCTCCTGTTCTCTCTCTTCTTTCCTCTCCTTTCCTCTAGTCTCCTGTTCTCCTCTCTTCTGTTCTCCTCTCCTCTCCTTTCCTCTACTCTCCTGTTCTCCTCTCTTCTGTTCTCCTCTCCTCTCCTTTCCTCTAGTCTCCTGTTCTCCTCTCTTCTGTTCTTCTCTCCTCTACTTTCCTCTAGTCTCCTGTTCTTCTCTCTCTTTCCTCTAGTCTCCTGTTCTCCTCTCTTCTGTTCTCCTCTCCTTTCCTCTAGTCTCCTGTTCTCTGTCTCCTGTTCCTCTCCTTTCCTCTACTCTCCTGTTCTCCTCTCTTCTGTTCTCCTCTCCTTTCCTCTAGTCTCCTGTTCTCCTCTCTTCTGTTCTCCTCCTCTCCTTTCCTCTAGTCTCCTGTTCTCCTCTCTTCTGTTCTCCTCTCCTTTCCTCTAGTCTCCTGTTCTCCTCTCTTCTGTTCTTCTCTCCTCTACTTTCCTCTAGTCTCCTGTTCTTCTCTCCTTTCCTCTAGTCTCCTGTTCTCCTCTCTTCTGTTCTCCTCTCCTTTCCTCTAGTCTCCTGTTCTCCTCTCTTCTGTTCTCCTCTCCTCTCCTTTCCTCTAGTCTCCTGTTCTCCTCTCTTCTGTTCTTCTCTCCTCTACTTTCCTCTAGTCTCCTGTTCTTCTCTCCTTTCCTCTAGTCTCCTGTTCTCCTCTCTTCTGTTCTCTTCTCCTCTCCTTTCGTCTACTATCCTGTTCTCCTCTATTCTGTTCTCCTCTCCTTTCGTCTACTCTCCTGTTCTCCTCTCTTCTGTTCTCCTCTCCTCTCCTTTTGTCTACTCTCCTGTTCTCCTCTCCTTTTGTCTACTCTCTTGTTCTCCTCTCCTCTGTTCTCCTCTCCTTTCCTCTACTCTCCTGTTCTCCTCTCTTCTGTTCTCCTATCCTTTCCTCTAGTCTCCTGTTCTCCTCTCTTCTGTTCTCCTCTCCTTCCTTTCCTCTAGTCCCTGTTCTCCTCTCTTCTGTTCTCCTCTCCTCTCTGTTCTTTCCTCTAGTCTCCTGTTCTCTGTTCTCTCCTCTCCTTTCCTCTAGTCTCCTGTTCCCCTCTCTTCTGTTCTCCTCTCCTTTCCTCTAGTCTCCTGTTCTCCTCTCTTCTGTTCTCCTCTCCTCTCATTCTCCTCTACTCTCCTGTTCTCCTCTTTCTGTTCTCCTCTCTTCCTTTCCTCTAGTCTCCTGTTCTCCTCTCTTCTGTTCTCCTCTCCTCTCCTTTCCTCTCTCTCCTGTTCTCCTCTCTTCTGTTCTCCTCTCCTTTCCTCTAGTCTCCTGTTCTCCTCTCTTCTGTTCTCCTCTCTGTTCTTTCCTCTCTTTCCTGTTCTCCTGTTCTCTCTCTGTTCTCCTCTCCTTTCCTCTAGTCCCCTGTTCTCCTCTCTTCTGTTCTCCTCTCCTCTCCTTTCCTCTAGTCTCCTGTTCTCCTCTCTTCTGTTCTCCTCTCCTCTCCTTTCCTCTAGTCTCCTGTTCTCCTCTCTTCTGTTCTCCTCTCCTCTCCTTTCCTCTAGTCTCCTGTTCTCCTCTCTTCTGTTCTTCTCTCCTCTCTTTCCTCTAGTCTCCTGTTCTTCTCTCCTTTCTCTTCTCCTGTTCTCCTCTCTCTGTTCTCCTCTCCTTTCCTCTAGTCTCCTGTTCTGCTCTCTTCTGTTCTCCTCTCCTCTCATTTCCTCTACTCTCCTGTTCTCCTCTCTTCTGTTCTCCTCTCCTCTCCTTTCCTCTAGTCCCCTGTTCTCCTCTCTTCTGTTCTCCTCTCCTCTCCTTTCCTCTAGTCTCCTGTTCTCCTCTCCTCTCCTTTCCTCAAGTCTCCTGTTCTCCTCTCTTCTGTTCTCCTCTCCTCTCCTTTTGTCTACTCTCCTGTTCTCTCTCCTTTCCTCTACTCCCCTGTTCTCCTCTCTTCTGTTCTCCTCTCCTCTCATTTCCTCTACTCTCCTGTTCTTCTCTCTTTTGTTCTCCTCTCCTCTCCTTTCCTCTAGTCTCCTGTTCTCCTCTCTTCTGTTCTCCTCTCCTCTCTTTTCGTCAAGTCTCCTGTTCTCCTCTCTTCTGTTCTCCTCTCCTCTCATTTCGTCTACTCTCCTGTTCTCCTCTCTTCTGTTCTCCTCTCCTTTCTCTACTCTCCTGTTTCTCCTCTCTTCTGTTCTCCTCTCCTTTCCTCTAGTCTCCTGTTCTCCTCTCTTCTGTTCTCCTCTCTCTCCTTTCCTTTCCTCTCCTCTCTTCTCTGTTCTCCTCTCCTCTCTTTCCTCCTCTCCTGTTCTCCTCTCCTTTCCTCTACTCTCCTGTTCTCTCTCTCTCTCTCCTCTCCTCTCCTCTCCTTTCCTCTAGTCTCCTGTTCTCATCTCTTCTGTTCTCTTTCCTCCTCTAGTCTCCTGTTCTCCTCTCTCCTCTCTCTCCTCTAGTTCTCTCTCCTCTCTTCTGTTCTCCTCTCCTTTCCTCTAGTCTCCTGTTCTCCTCTCTTCTGTTCTCCTCTCCTCTCCTTTCCTCTAGTCTCCTGTTCTCCTCTCTTCTTTCTCTCTCTCCTCTCTCTTCTCTTCTCCTCTCCTCTCTCTGTTCCTCTCTTCCTGTTCTCCTCTCTTCTGTTCTCCTCTCCTCTCCTTTCCTCTAGTCTCCTGTTCTCCTCTCTTCTGTTCTCCTCTCCTCTCCTTTCCTCTAGTCTCCTGTTCTCCTCTCCTTTCCTGTAGTCCCCTGTTCTCCTCTCTTCTGTTCTCCTCTCCTCTCCTTTCCTCTAGTCTCCTCTTCTCTCTTCCTCCTCTAGTCTCTGTTCTCCTCTCTTCTGTTCTCCTCTTCCTTTTTCCTCTAGTCTCCTGTTCTCCTCTCTTCTGTTCTCCTCTCCTCTCCTTTCCTCTAGTCTCCTGTTCTCCTCTCTTCTGTTCTCCTCTCCTCTCCTTTCCTCTAGTCTCCTGTTCTGTCTCTTCTGTTCTCCTCTCCTCTCTTTTCCTCTAGTCTCCTGTTCTCCTCTCTTCTGTTCTCCTCTCCTTTCTACTCTCCTGTTCTCCTCTCTTCTGTTCTCCTCTCCTCTCCTCTACTCTCCTGTTCTCTCTCTCTGTTCTTTCCTTTTCTCTACTCTCCTGTTCTCCTCTCTTCTGTTCTCCTCTCCTCTCCTTTCCTCTCTCCAGTTCTCCTCTCTTCTGTTCTCCTCTCCTTTCCTCTAGTCTCTCTGTTCTCCTCTCCTTTCCTCTAGTCTCCTGTTCTCCTCTCTTCTGTTCTCCTCTCCTCTCCTTTCCTCTAGTCTCCTGTTCTCCTCTCTTTCCTCTAGTTCTCCCCATCCTCCTCTAGTCTCCTGTTCTCCTCTCCTTTCCTCTCTAGTCTCCTGTTCTCCTCTCTTCTGTTCTCTCCTTTCCTCTAGTCTCCTGTTCTCCTCTCTTCTGTTCTCCTCTCCTCTCATTTCCTCTAGTCTCCTGTTCTCCTCTCTTCTGTTCTCCTCTCCTCTCCTTTCCTCTAGTCTCCTGTTCTCCTCTCTTCTGTTCTCTTCTCCTCTCCTTTCGTCTACTCTCCTGTTCTCCTCTCTTCTGTTCTCCTATCCCATCCTTTCCTCTAGTCTCCTGTTCTCCTCTCCTTTTGTCTACTCTCTTGTTCTCCTCTCCTCTGTTCTCCTCTCCTCTCCTTTCCTCTACTCTCCTGTTCTCCTCTCTTCTGTTCTCCTCTCCTTTCCTCTACTCTCCTGTTCTCCTCTCTTCTGTTCTCCTATCCTTACCTCTAGTCTCCTGTTCTCCTCTCTTCTGTTCTCCTCTCCTCTCCTTTCCTGTAGTCCCCTGTTCTCCTCTCTTCTGTTCTCCTCTCCTCTCCTTTCCTCTAGTCTCCTGTTCTCCTCTCCTCTCCTTTCCTCTAGTCTCCTGTTCTCCTCTCCTTTCCTTTCCTCTAGTCTCCTGTTCCCCTCTCTTCTGTTCTCCTCTCCTCTCCTTTTCTCTAGTCTCCTGTTCTCCTCTCTTCTGTTCTCCTCTCCTCTCATTTCCTCTACTCTCCTGTTCTTCTCTCTTTTGTTCTCCTCTCCTCTCCTTTCCTCTAGTCTCCTGTTCTCCTCTCTTCTGTTCTCCTCTCCTCTCTTTTCGTCAAGTCTCCTGTTCTCCTCTCTTCTGTTCTCCTCTCCTCTCCTTTTGTCTACTCTCCTGTTCTCCTCTCTTCTGTTCTCCTCTCCTTTCGTCTACTCTCCTGTTCTCCTCTCTTCTGTTCTCCTCTCCTTTCCTCTAGTCTCCTGTTCTCCTCTCTTCTGTTCTCCTCTCCTCTCCTTTCCTCTACTCTCCTGTTCTCCTCTCTTCTGTTCTCCTCTCCTTTCCTCTAGTCCCCTGTTCTCCTCTCTTCTGTTCTCCTCTCCTCTCCTTTCCTCTAGTCTCCTGTTCTCCTCTCTTCTGTTCTTCTCTCCTCTACTTTCCTCTAGTCTCCTGTTCTTCTCTCTCCTTCCTCTTGTCCTCTGTCTCTCTCTCTCTGTTCTCCTTCCTTTCCTCTAGTCTCCTGTTCTCTCTCTTCTGTTCTCCTCTCCTCTCATTCCTCTAGTCTCCTGTTCTCCTCTCTTCTGTTCTCCTCTCCTCTCCTTTCCTCTAGTCTCCTGTTCTCTCTCTTCTGTTCTCTTCTCTCCTTTCCTGTTCTCTCTCCTGTTCTCCTCTCTTCTGTTCTCCTCTCTCTTTCCTCTAGTCTCCTGTTCTCCTCTCTTCTGTTCTTCTCTCCTCTACTTTCCTCTAGTCTCCTGTTCTCCTCTCTCCTTTCCTCTAGTCTCCTGTTCTCCTCTCTTCTCTCCTCTCCTTTCCTCTAGTCTCCTGTTCTCCTCTCTTCTGTTCTCCTCTCCTCTCCTTTCCTCTAGTCTCCTGTTCTCCTCTCTTCTGTTCTCCTCTCCTCTCTTTCTCCTCCTGTTCTTCTCTCCTTTCCTCTAGTCTCCTGTTCTCCTCTCTTCTGTTCTCTTCTCCTCTCCTTTCGTCTACTCTCCTCTATTCTGTTCTCCTCTCTCTCTCTCCTGTTCTCCTCTCTTTCCTCTAGTGTTCTCCTCTCCTCCTCTCTTTTGTCTAGTCTCCTGTTCTCCTCTCTTTTTGTCTGTTCTCCTCTCCTCTGTTCCTTTCCTCTAGTCTCCTGTTCTCCTCTCCTGTTCTCCTCTCTTTCCTCTACTCTCCTGTTCTCCTCTCTTCTGTTCTCCTATCCTTACCTCTAGTCTCCTGTTCTCCTCTCTTCTGTTCTCCTCTCCTCTCCTTTCCTGTAGTCCCCTGTTCTCCTCTCTTCTGTTCTCCTCTCCTCTCCTTTCCTCTAGTCTCCTGTTCTCCTCTCCTCTCCTTTCCTCTAGTCTCCTGTTCCCCTCTCTTCTGTTCTCCTCTAATCTCCTTTCCTCTAGTCTCCTGTTCTCCTCTCTTCTGTTCTCCTCTCCTCTCCTTTCCTCTAGTCTCCTGTTCTCCTCTCTTCTGTTCTCCTCTCCTCTCCTTTCCTCTAGTCTCCTGTTCTCCTCTACTCTCTTGTTCTCCTCTCCTCTGTTCTCCTCTCCTTTCCTCTAGTCTCCTGTTCTCCTCTCTTCTGTTCTCCTCTCCTTTCCTTAGTCTCCTGTTCTCCTCTCTTCTGTTCTCCTATCCTCTACCTCTAGTCTCCTGTTCTCCTCTCTTCTGTTCTCCTCTCCTCTCTCCTTTCCTGTAGTCCCCTGTTCTCCTCTCTTCTGTTCTCCTCTCTTCTTTCCTCTAGTCTCCTGTTCTCCTCTCCTCTCCTTTCCTCTAGTCTCCTGTTCTCCTCTCTTCTGTTCTCCTCTCCTTCCTTTCCTCTAGTCTCCTGTTCTCCTCTCTTCTGTTCTCCTCTCCTCTCATTTCCTCTACTCTCCTGTTCTTCTCTCTTTTGTTCTCCTCTCCTCTCCTTTCCTCTAGTCTCCTGTTCTCCTCTCTTCTGTTCTCCTCTCCTCTCCTTTCCTCTACTCTCCTGTTCTCCTCTCTTCTGTTCTCCTCTCCTTTCTCTAGTCTCCTGTTCTCCTCTCTTCTGTTCTCCTCTCTCTCCTTTCCTCTACTCTCCTGTTCTCCTCTCTTCTGTTCTCCTCTCTTTCCTCTAGTCTCCTGTTCTCCTCTCTTCTGTTCTCCTCTCCTCTCCTTTCCTCTAGTCTCCTGTTCTCCTCTCTTCTGTTCTCCTCTCCTCTCCTTTCCTCTACTCTCCTGTTCTCCTCTCTTCTGTTCTCCTCTCCTCTCCTTTCCTCTAGTCTCCTGTTCTCCTCTCTTCTGTTCTTCTCTCCTCTACTTTCTCTAGTCTCCTGTTCTCTCTCTGTTCTTTCCTCCTCTAGTCTCCTGTTCTCCTCTCTTCTGTTCTCCTCTTCCTCTAGTCTCCTGTTCTCCTCTCTTCTGTTCTCCTCTCCTCTCATTTCCTCTACTCTCCTGTTCTCCTCTCTTCTGTTCTCCTCTCTCTCCTTTCCTCTAGTCTCCTGTTCTCCTCTCTTCTGTTCTCTCTCTCTCTCCTTTCCTCTAGTCTCCTGTTCTCCTCTTCTGTTCTCCTCTCTCTCTACTCTCCTGTTCTCCTCTCTTCTGTTCTCCTCTCTCTTCCTTTCTCCTGTTCTACTCTCCTGTTCTCCTCTCCTTTTCTAGTCTCCTCTACTCTCTTGTTCTCCTCTCTCTGTTCTCCTCTCCTCTCCTTTCCTCTACTCTCTCTCCTCTCTTCTGTTCTCCTCTCCTTTCCTCTACTCTCCTGTTCTCCTCTCTTCTGTTCTCCTATCCTTACCTCTAGTCTCCTGTTCTCCTCTCTTCTGTTCTCCTCTCCTCTCCTTTCCTGTAGTCCCCTGTTCTCCTCTCTTCTGTTCTCCTCTCCTCTCCTTTCCTCTAGTCTCCTGTTCTCCTCTCTCTCTCCTCCTCTCTCTCTCCTTTCTCCTCTCTTCTGTTCTCCTGTTCTCCTTTTGTTCTCCTCTCCTTTCCTCTAGTCTCCTGTTCTTCTCTCTTCTGTTCTCCTCTCCTCTCCTTTCCTCTAGTCTCCTGTTCTCCTCTCTTCTGTTCTCCTCTCCTCTCCTTTCCTCTAGTCTCTCTCCTCTCTTCTGTTCTCCCTGTCTCTCTCTTCTTTCGTCTACTCTCTGTTCTCCTCTCTTCTTTCTCCTCTCCTCTCCCTGTTCTCCTCTCTTCTGTTCTCCTCTCCTCTCCTTTCCTCTACTCTCCTGTTCTCCTCTCTTCTGTTCTCCTCTCCTTTCCTCTAGTCCCTGTTCTCCTCTCTTCTGTTCTCCTCTCCTCTCCTGTTCTCTCTCTCTCCTCTCCTTTCCTCTAGTCTCTCCTCTCTTCTGTTCTCCTCTCCTCTCCTTTCCTTCCTCTAGTCTCCTGTTCTCCTCTCTTCTTTCCTCTAGTCTCCTTTCCTCTAGTCTCCTCTCCTCTCTTCTGTTCTCCTCTCTTCTTTCCTCTACTCTCCTGTTCTCCTCTCTTCTCTCCTCTTTCCTCTAGTCTCCTGTTCTCCTCTCTTCTGTTCTCCTCTCCTCTCCTTTCCTCTAGTCTCCTGTTCTCCTCTCTTCTGTTCTCCTCTCCTCTCCTTTCCTCTAGTCTCCTGTTCTCCTCTCTTCTGTTCTCCTCTCCTCTCCTTTCCTCTAGTCTCCTGTTCTCCTCACCTTTCCTCTACTCTCCTGTTCTCCTCTCTTCTGTTCTCCTCTCCTTTCCTCTAGTCTCCTGTTCTCCTCTCTTCTGTTCTCCTCTCCTCTCATTTCCTCTACTCTCCTGTTCTCCTCTCTTCTGTTCTCCTCTCCTCTCCTTTCCTCTAGTCTCCTGTTCTCCTCTCTTGTTCTGTTCTCCTCTCTCTCCTGTTCTCCTCTCTTCTGTTCTCCTCTCCTTTCTTTCCTCTAGTCTCCTGTTCTCCTCTCTTCTGTTCTCCTCTCCTCTCCTTTCCTCTACTCTCCTGTTCTCCTCTCTTCTGTTCTCCTCTCCTCTCCTTTCCTCTAGTCTCCTGTTCTCCTCTCTTCTTTCTCTTCTCCTCTCCTTTCGTCTACTCTCCTGTTCTCCTCTATTCTGTTCTCCTCTCCTTTCTCTACTCTCCTGTTCTCCTCTCTTCTGTTCTCCTCTCCTTTCTCTCTACTCTCTTGTTCTCCTCTCTTCTGTTCTCCTCTCCTTTCCTCTACTCTCCTGTTCTCTCCTTTCCTCTCTCTCTCCTGTCTCCTTCTGTTCTCCTATCCTTTCCTCTAGTCTCCTGTTCTCCTCTCTTCTGTTCTCCTCTCCTCTCCTTTCCTCTAGTCCCCTGTTCTCCTCTCTTCTGTTCTCCTCTCCTCTCCTTTCCTCTAGTCTCCTGTTCTCCTCTCCTCTCCTTTCCTCAAGTCTCCTGTTCTCCTCTCTTCTGTTCTCCTCTCCTCTCCTTTTGTCTACTCTCCTGTTCTCTCTCCTTTCCTCTACTCCCCTGTTCTCCTCTCTTCTGTTCTCCTCTCCTCTCATTTCCTCTACTCTCCTGTTCTTCTCTCTTTTGTTCTCCTCTCCTTTCCTCTAGTCTCCTGTTCTCCTCTCTTCTGTTCTCCTCTCCTCTCTTTTCTTCAAGTCTCCTGTTCTCCTCTCTTCTGTTCTCCTCTCCTTTCGTCTACTCTCCTGTTCTCCTCTCTTCTGTTCTCCTCTCCTTTCCTCTAGTCTCCTGTTCTCCTCTCTTCTGTTCTCCTCTCCTCTCCTTTCCTCTACTCTCCTGTTCTCCTCTCTTCTGTTCTCCTCTCCTTTCCTCTAGTCTCCTGTTCTCCTCTCTTCTGTTCTCCTCTCCTCTCCTTTCCTCTACTCTCCTGTTCTCCTCTCTTCTGTTCTCCTCTCCTCTCCTTTCCTCTAGTCTCCTGTTCTCCTCTCTTCTGTTCTCCTCTCCTTTCCTCTAGTCTCCTGTTCTCCTCTCT
Organism: Oncorhynchus gorbuscha; assembly: GCF_021184085.1. Taxonomy (NCBI): domain Eukaryota; kingdom Metazoa; phylum Chordata; class Actinopteri; order Salmoniformes; family Salmonidae; genus Oncorhynchus; species Oncorhynchus gorbuscha. The sequence continues at coordinate 28,847,687 of NC_060173.1, read as the reverse complement.
TCTGTTCTCCTCTCCTCTCCTTTCCTCTAGTCTCCTGTTCTCCTCTCTTCTGTTCTCCTCTCCTCTCCTTTCCTCTAGTCTCCTGTTCTCCTCTCTTCTGTTCTCCTCTCCTCTCCTTTCCTCTAGTCTCCTGTTCTCCTCTCTTCTGTTCTCCTCTCCTCTTCTCTCCTCTAGTCTCCTGTTCTCCTCTCTTCTGTTCTCCTCTCCTCTCTTTTCCTCTCCTCTCCTGTTCTCCTCTCTTCTGTTCTCCTCTCCTCTCCTTTCCTCTAGTCTCCTGTTCTCCTCTCTTCTGTTCTCTCTCTACTTTCCTCTAGTCTCCTGTTCTTCTCTCTTTCCTCTAGTCTCCTGTTCTCCTCTCTTCTGTTCTCCTCTCCTTTCCTCTAGTCTCCTGTTCTCCTCTCTTCTGTTCTCCTCTCCTCTCCTTTCCTCTACTCTCCTGTTCTCCTCTCTTCTGTTCTCCTCTCCTCTCTTTCCTCTAGTCTCCTGTTCTCCTCTCTTCTGTTCTCCTCTCCTCTCCTTTCCTCTAGTCTCCTGTTCTCCTCTCTTCTGTTCTCTCTCCTCTCCTTTCCTCTAGTCTCCTGTTCTCCTCTCTTCTGTTCTCCTCTCTCTCCTTTCCTCTCTCCTGTTCTCCTCTCTCTGTTCTCCTCTTTCCTCTAGTCTCCTGTTCTCCTCTCTTCTGTTCTCCTCTCCTCTCATTTCCTCTAGTCTCCTGTTCTCCTCTCTTCTGTTCTCCTCTCCTCTCCTTTCCTCTAGTCTCCTGTTCTCCTCTCTTCTGTTCTCCTCTCCTCTCCTTTCCTTAGTCTCCTGTTCTCCTCTCTTCTGTTCTCCTCTCCTCTTCCTCTACTCTCCTGTTCTCCTCTCTCCTGTTCTCCTCTCTTTCCTCTAGTCTCCTGTTCTCCTCTCTTCTGTTCTCCTCTCCTCTCCTTTCCTCTAGTTCTCCTCTCTTCTCCTCTCCTCTCCTTTCCTCTAGTCTCCTGTTCTCCTCTCTTCTGTTCTCCTCTCCTCTCCTTTCCTCTAGTCTCCTGTTCTCCTCTCCTTTCCTTACCTCTAGTCTCCTGTTCTCCTCTCTTCTCTGTTCTCCTCTCCTTTCCTCTAGTCTCCTGTTCTCCTCTCTTCTGTTCTCCTCTCTCTCTCCTTTCCTCTAGTCTCCTGTTCTCCTCTCTTCTGTTCTCTCTCCTCTACTTTCCTCTAGTCTCCTGTTCTTCTCTCCTTTCCTCTAGTCTCCTGTTCTCCTCTCTTCTGTTCTCCTCTCCTTTCCTCTAGTCTCCTGTTCTCCTCTCTTCTGTTCTCCTCTCCTCTCATTTCCTCTACTCTCCTGTTCTCCTCTCTTCTCCTCTCCTCTCCTCTCCTTTCCTCTAGTCTCCTGTTCTCCTCTCTTCTGTTCTCTTCTCCTCTCTCCTCCTGTTCTCCTCTACTCTCCTCTCCTTTCCTCTCTCTCCTGTTCTCCTCTCTTCTGTTCTCCTCTCCTCTCCTTTCCTGTTCTCTCTGTTCTCCTCTCCTTTTCTCTACTCTCTCCTTCTCCTCTCTTCTGTTCTCCTCTCCTTTCCTCTACTCTCCTGTTCTCCTCTCTTCTGTTCTCCTATCCTTACCTCTAGTCTCCTGTTCTCCTCTCTTCTGTTCTCCTCTCCTCTCCTTTCCTGTAGTCCCCTGTTCTCCTCTCTTCTGTTCTCCTCTCCTCTCCTTTCCTCTAGTCTCCTGTTCTCCTCTCCTTTCCTCTAGTCTCCTGTTCTCCTCTCTTCTGTTCTCCTCTCCTCTCCTTTTGTCTAGTCTCCTGTTCTCTCTCTCTCTCCTTTCCTCTAGTCCCCTGTTCTCCTCTCTTCTGTTCTCCTCTCCTCTCATTTCCTCTACTCTCCTGTTCTTCTCTCTTTTGTTCTCCTCTCCTCTCCTTTCCTCTAGTCTCCTGTTCTCCTCTCTTCTGTTCTCCTCTCCTCTCTTTTCTCCTCTCTCCTGTTCTCCTCTCTTCTGTTCTCCTCTCTTTCTCTACTCTCCTGTTCTCCTCTCTTCTGTTCTCCTCTCCTTTCCTCTAGTCTCCTGTTCTCCTCTCTTCTGTTCTCCTCTCCTCTCCTTTCCTCTACTCTCCTGTTCTCCTCTCTTCTGTTCTCCTCTCCTTTCCTCTAGTCCCCTGTTCTCCTCTCTTCTGTTCTCCTCTCCTCTCCTTTCCTCTAGTCTCCTGTTCTCCTCTCTTCTGTTCTCCTCTCCTCTCCTTTCCTCTACTCTCCTGTTCTCCTCTCTTCTGTTCTCCTCTCCTTTCCTCTAGTCTCCTGTTCTCCTCTCTTCTGTTCTCCTCTCCTCTCCTTTCCTCTAGTCTCCTGTTCTCCTCTCTTCTGTTCTCCTCTCCTCTCCTTCTCCTCTCCTCTCTTCTGTTCTCCTCTCTTTCTCTCTCTCCTGTTCTCCTCTCTGTTCTCCTCTCTTCCTTTCCTTTCCTCTAGTCTCCTGTTCTCCTCTCTCTGTTCTCCTCTCTCTCCTTTCCTCTACTCTCCTGTTCTCCTCTCTTCTGTTCTCCTCTCCTCTCCTTTCCTCTAGTCTCCTGTTCTCCTCTCTTCTGTTCTTCTCTCCTCTCCTTTCCTCTAGTCTCCTGTTCTCCTCTCTTCCTTTCCTCTAGTCTCCTGTTCTCCTCTCTTCTGTTCTCCTCTCCTTTCCTCTAGTCTCCTGTTCTCTCTCTTCTGTTCTCCTCTCCTCTCCTTTCCTCTAGTCTCCTGTTCTCCTCTCTTCTGTTCTCCTCTCCTCTCCTTTCCTCTAGTCTCCTGTTCTCCTCTCTTCTGTTCTCCTCTCTCTCCTCTCCTTTCCTCTAGTCTCCTGTTCTCCTCTCTCTCTTTCCTCTAGTCTCCTGTTCTCCTCTCTTCTGTTCTCCTCTCTCTCCTTTCCTACTTCCTGTTCTCTCTCCTCTCCTCCTTTCCTCTAGTCTCCTGTTCTCCTCTCTTCTGTTCTCCTCTCCTCTCATTTCCTCTACTCTCCTGTTCTCCTCTCTTCTGTTCTCCTCTCCTCTCCTTTCCTCTAGTCTCCTGTTCTCCTCTCTTCTGTTCTCCTCTCCTCTCTTTTCCTCTAAGTCTCCTGTTCTCCTCTCTTCTGTTCTCCTCTCCTCTCCTTTCCTCTAGTCTCCTGTTCTCCTCTCTTCTGTTCTCTCCTGTTCTCCTCTTTCTCTACTCTCCTGTTCTCCTCTCTCTCTGTTCTCCTCTCCTCCTCTCTCTCCTGTTCTCCTCTCTTCTGTTCTCTCTCCTCTCTCCTTTCCTCTAGTCTCCTGTTCTCCTCTCCTGTCTCTCTAGTCTCCTGTTCTCCTCTCCTTTCCTCTAGTCTCCTGTTCTCCTCTCTTCTGTTCTCCTCTCCTCTCCTTTCCTCTAGTCTCCTGTTCTCTCCTGTTCTCCTCTCTTCCTCTCCTCTCCTGTTCTCCTCTCCTTTCCTCTAGTTCTCCTCTCCTGTTCTCCTTCTTTCTCCTCTCCTCCTCTAGTCTCCTGTTCTCTCTCTTCTGTTCTCCTCTCCTCTCCTTTCCTCTAGTCTCCTGTTCTCCTCTCCTTTCCTCTCTCTCCTGTTCTCCTCCTCCTCTAGTCTCCTGTTCTCCTCTCCTGTTCTCCTCTCTTTCCTCTAGTCTCCTGTTCTCCTCTCTTCTGTTCTCCTCTCCTCTCCTTTCCTCTAGTCTCCTGTTCTCCTCTTCTGTTCTCCTCTTCTACTTTCCTCTCTCTGTTCTCCTCTCCTTTCCTCTAGTCTCCTGTTCTCCTCTCTTCTGTTCTCCTCTCTCTCCTTTCCTCTAGTCTCCTGTTCTCCTCTCCTTTCCTTTCTCTAGTCTCCTGTTCTCCTCTCTTCTGTTCTCCTCTCCTCCTTTCCTCTAGTCTCCTGTTCTCCTCTCTTCTGTTCTCCTCTCCTCTCCTTTCCTCTACTCTCCTGTTCTCCTCTCTTCTGTTCTCCTCTCCTCTCCTTTCCTCTAGTCTCCTGTTCTCCTCTCTTCTGTTCTCTCTCCTCTCTCCTTTCCTCTAGTCTCCTGTTCTCCTCTCTTCTGTTCTCTCTCTCTCTTTCCTCTTCTCCTGTTCTCCTCTCTTCTGTTCTCCTCCTCTCTCTCTTTTGTCTTCTCCTGTTCTCCTCTCCTTTCCTCTACTCTCCTGTTCTCCTCTCTTCTGTTCTCCTCTCTCTCCTTTCCTCTAGTCTCCTGTTCTCCTCTCTTCTGTTCTCCTCTCCTTTCCTCTTCTCCTCTTCTCTCTCTCCTTTCCTCTAGTCTCCTGTTCTCCTCTCTTCTGTTCTCTCTCTCCTTTCCTCTAGTCTCCTGTTCTCCTCCTGTTCTCCTCTCCTTTCATCCTTTCCTCTAGTCTCCTGTTCTCCTCTCCTTTCCTCTACTCTCCTGTTCTCTCTTCTGTTCTCCTCTCCTTTCTCTAGTCTCCTGTTCTCCTCTCTTCTGTTCTCCTCTCTCTTTCTCTACTCTCCTGTTCTCCTCTCTTCTGTTCTCCTCTCCTCTCTTTCCTCTAGTCTCCTGTTCTCCTCTCTTCTGTTCTCTTCTCCTCTCCTTTCCTCTACTCTCCTGTTCTCCTCTCTTCTGTTCTCCTATCCCTCCTTTCCTCTAGTCTCCTGTTCTCCTCTCTTTTGTTCTACTCTCTTGTTCTCCTCTCTCTGTTCTCCTCTCCTCTCCTTTCCTCTAGTCTCCTGTTCTCCTCTCTCTCCTCCTTCCTTTCCTCTACTCTCCTGTTCTCCTCTCTTCTGTTCTCCTATCCTTACCTCTAGTCTCCTGTTCTCTTCTCCTCTCTCCTTTCCTGTTCCCTCTACCCTGTTCTCCTCTCTTCTGTTCTCCTCTCCTCTCCTTTCCTCTAGTCTCCTGTTCTCCTCTCTCTCCTTTCCTCTAGTCTCCTGTTCTCCTCTCTTCTGTTCTCTCCTTCCTCTAGTCTCCTGTTCCCCTCTCTTCTGTTCTCTCCCTCTCCTTTCCTCTAGTCTCCTGTTCTCCTCTCTTCTGTTCTCCTCTCCTCTCCTTTCCTCTAGTCTCCTGTTCTCCTCTCTTCTGTTCTCCTCTCCTCTCCTTTCCTCTAGTCTCCTCCTCTCTTCTGTTCTCCTCTCTTCTGTCTCTCCTGTTCTCCTCTCCTTTCTCCTCTACTCTCCTGTTCTCCTCTCTTCTGTTCTCCTCTCCTTTCCTCTACTCTCCTGTTCTCCTCTCTTCTGTTCTCCTCTCCTTTCCTCTAGTCTCTGTTCTCCTCTCTTCTCTCCTCTTCTCTCCTCCTCTCTTTCCTCTAGTCTCCTGTTCTCCTCTCTTCTGTTCTCCTCTCCTTTCCTCTAGTCTCCTGTTCTCCTCTCTTCTGTTCTCCTCTCTCCTTTCTGTTCTCTCTCTTCTGTTCTCCTCTCCTCTCCTTTCCTCTAGTCTCCTGTTCTCCTCTCTTTCTGTCTCTCCTCCTCTCTGTTCTCCTCTCCTTTCCTCTACTCTCCTGTTCTCCTCTCTTCTGTTCTCTCTCCTCTCCTTTCCTCTCTCTCTTTGTTCTCCTCTCTACTCTTCTGTTCTCTCTCTCTCTTCTGTTCTCTCCTGTTCTCCTCTCCTTTCCTCTAGTCTCCTGTTCTCCTCTCTTCTGTTCTCCTCTCCTTTCCTCTAGTCTCCTGTTCTCCTCTCTTCTGTTCTCCTCTCTCTCCTCTCTTTCCTCTAGTCTCTGTTCTTCTCTCCTTTCTCTCTCTCTCTGTTCTCCTCTCTTCTGTTCTCCTTCTCTCCTTTCCTCTAGTCTCCTGTTCTCCTCTCTTCTGTTCTCCTCTCCTCTCCTTTCCTCTAGTCTCCTGTTCTCCTCTCTTCTGTTCTCCTCTCTTCTGTTCTCCTCTTCCTCTAGTCTCCTCTCTTCTGTTCTCCTCTCCTCTCTCTCTAGTCTCTGTTCTCCTCTCTTCTGTTCTCTCTCCTTTCCTCTAGTCTCCTGTTCTCTCTTCTGTTCTCCTCTCTTCTCTAGTCTCTCCTGTTCTCTCTCTCCTCTACTCTCTCTGTTCTCCTCTCTTCTGTTCTCCTCTCTCCTTTCCTCTAGTCTCCTGTTCTCCTCTCTTCTGTTCTCCTCTCCTTTCCTCTAGTCTCTGTTCTCCTCTCTTCTTTCTCCTCTTCTCCTCTCTTCTGTTCTCCTCTCTTCTCTGTTTACTAGTCTCCTGTTTTCCTCTCTTCTGTTCTCCTTTCCTCTCCTCCTCTCTCTGTTCTCCTCTCCTCCTCTCCTGTTCTCCTCTCCTCTCCTTTTTCTACTCTCCTGTTCTCTCTCCTCTCTCTCTGTTCTCCTCTCCTCTCTGTTTACATCTCCTTTTTCCTCTCCTCTCCTGTTCTCCTCTCTTCTGTTTCCCTCTCTCTCCTGTTCCTCTCTCTTCCTCTCCTCTCTTCTGTTCTCCTCTCTCTGTTTCCTGTTCATCTCCTCTTTCTCTCCTCTCCTGTTCTCCTCTCTCTGTTTCCATCTCCTCTTTTCCTCTCCTCTCCTGTTCTCCTCTCCTCTCTGTTTACATCTCCTCTGTTTCCTCTCCTCTCTTCTGTTCTCCTCTCTTCTTTCTCCATCTCCTCTCTTTCCTCTCTCTGTTCTCTCTCTGTTCTCCTCTCTTCTTTTCCTCTCCTCTCCTTTCCTCCTCTCCTGTTCTCCTCTCTCTGTTCTCCTCTCCTTTTTCCTCTGTTCCTGTTCTCCTCTCTTCTGTTCTCCTCTCCTTTCCTCTCTCTCCTGTTCTCCTCTCTTCTTTCTCTCTCTCTTTTCCTCTCCTCTCTGTTTCCTCTCTGTTTACATCTCCTCTCTTTCCTCTCCTCTCCTGTTCTCCTCTCCTCTCTGTTTACTCCTCTCTGTTTCTTTCCTCTAGTCTCCTTCTCCTTTCTTCTCCTCTTTTCTTTTCCTCTCCCTCTCTCTCTGTTTACATCTCCTTTCTTCTCTCTCCTCTCTCTCTTCTGTTCTCCTCTCCTTTTCTTCTCCTCTCCTCTCTGTTTCCCTCTTTCCTCTCCTCTCTCTCCTCTCTCTTCTTCTGTTCTCCTCTCTTCTGTTCTCCTCTCTTCTGTTCTCCTCTCCTCTTTTCCTCTCTCTCTGTTTATAGCTCCTCTTTTCCTCTCCTTTCTTCTGTTCTCCTCTCCTCTGTTTCCTCTCCTTTCTTCTGTTCTCCTCTCTTCTGTTCTCCTCTCTTCTGTTCTCCTCTCTTCTGTTCTCCTCTCCTCTCTTCTGTTCTCCTCTCCTCTCTTCTGTTCTCCTCTCCTCTCTTCTGTTCTCCTCTCCTCTCTTCTGTTCTCCTCTCCTCTTTTCCTCTCCTTTCTTCTGTTCTCCTCTCCTCTTTTCCTCTCCTCTCTGTTTATATCTCCTCTTTTCCTCTCCTCTCTTCTGTTCTCCTCTCCTCTTTTCCTCTCCTCTCTGTTTATATCTCCTCTTTTCCTCTCCTTTCTTCTGTTCTCCTCTCCTCTGTTTACATCTCCACTTTTCCTCTACTCTCTTCTGTTCCTCTCCTCTCTGTTTACATCTCCTCTTTTCTTCTCCTCTCTTCTGTTCTCCTCTCCTCTGTTTACATCTCCTCTTTTCCTCTACTCTCCTGTTCTCCTCTCTGTTTACATCTCCTCTTTTCCTCTCCTCTCTTCTGTTCTCCTCTCCTCTTTTCCTCTCCTCTCTGTTTACATCTCCTCTTTTCTTCTCCTCTCTTCTGTTCTCCTCTCCTCTGTTTACATCTCCTCTTTTCCTCTCCTCTCTTCTGCTCTCCTCTCCTCTTTTCCTCTCCTCTCTGTTTACATCTCCTATTTTCCTCTCCTCTCTTCTGCTCTCCTCTCCTCTTTTCCTCTCCTCTCTGTTTACATCTCCTCTTTTCTTCTCCTCTCTTCTGTTCTCTCCTCTGTTTACATCTCCTCTTTTCCTCTACTCTCCTGTTCTCCTCTCTGTTTACATCTCCTCTTTTCCTCTCCTCTCTTCTGTTCTCCTCTCCTCTTTTCCCCTCCTCTCTGTTTACATCTCCTATTTTCATCTCCTCTCTTCTGCTCTCCTCTCCTCTTTGCCTCTCCTCTCTGTTTACATCTCCTATTTTCCTCTCCTCTCTTCTGTTCTCCTCTCCTCTTTTCCTCTCCTCTCTGTTTACAACTCCTCTTTTCCTCTCCTCTCTGTTTACATCTCCTATTTTCCTCTCCTCTCCTGTTCTCCTCTCCTCTGTTTACATCTCCTCGTTTCCTCTCCTCTCTTCTGTTCTCCTCTCCTCTTTTCCTCTCCTCTCTTCTGTTCTCCTCTCCTCTTTGCCTCTCCTCTCTGTTTACATCTCCTATTTTCCTCTCCTCTCTTCTGTTCTCCTCTCCTCTTTTCCTCTCCTCTCTGTTTACAACTCCTCTTTTCCTCTCCTCTCTGTTTACATCTCCTATTTTCCTCTCCTCTCCTGTTCTCCTCTCCTCTGTTTACATCTCCTCTTTTCCTCTCCTCTCTCCTCTTTTCCTCTCCTCTCTGTTTACATCTCCTCTTTTCCTCTCCTCTCTTCTGTTCTCCTCTCCTCTTTTCCTCTCCTCTCTGTTTATAGCTCCTCTTTTCCTCTCCTCTCTTCTGTTCTCCTCTCTTCTGTTCTCCTCTCTTCTGTTCTCCTCTCCTCTGTTTACATCTCCTCTTTTCCTCTCCTCTCTCCTCTTTTCCTCTCCTCTCTGTTTACATCTCCTCTTTTCCTCTACTCTCTTCTGTTCTCCTCTCCTCTTTTCCTCTCCTCTCTGTTTATAGCTCCTCTTTTCCTCTCCTCTCTTCTGTTCTCCTCTCTTCTGTTCTCCTCTCTTCTGTTCTCCTCTCCTCTTTTCCTCTCCTCTCTGTTTATAGCTCCTCTTTTCCTCTCCTTTCTTCTGTTCTCCTCTCCTCTTTTCCTCTCCTTTCTTCTGTTCTCCTCTCTTCTGTTCTCCTCTCTTCTGTTCTCCTCTCTTCTGTTCTCCTCTCTTCTGTTCTCCTCTCCTCTCTTCTGTTCTCCTCTCCTCTCTTCTGTTCTCCTCTCCTCTCTTCTGTTCTCCTCTCCTCTTTTCCTCTCCTTTCTTCTGTTCTCCTCTCCTCTTTTCCTCTCCTCTCTGTTTATATCTCCTCTTTTCCTCTCCTCTCTTCTGTTCTCCTCTCCTCTTTTCCTCTCCTCTCTGTTTATATCTCCTCTTTTCCTCTCCTCTCTGTTTATATCTCCTCTTTTCCTCTCCTCTCTTCTGTTCTCCTCTCCTCTTTTCCTCTCCTCTCTGTTTATATCTCCTCTTTTCCTCTCCTCTCTGTTTATATCTCCTCTTTTCCTCTCCTCTCTTCTGTTCTCCTCTCCTCTTTTCCTCTCCTCTCTGTTTATATCTCCTCTTTTCCTCTCCTTTCTTCTGTTCTCCTCTCCTCTGTTTACATCTCCACTTTTCCTCTACTCTCTTCTGTTCCTCTCCTCTCTGTTTACATCTCCTCTTTTCCTCTCCTTTCTTCTGTTCTCCTCTCCTCTGTTTACATCTCCACTTTTCCTCTACTCTCTTCTGTTCCTCTACTCTCTGTTTACATCTCCTCTTTTCCTCTCCTCTCTTCTGTTCCTCTCCTCTCTGTTTACATCTCCACTTTTCCTCTCCTCTCTTCTGTTCCTCTCCTCTCTGTTTACATCTCCACTTTTCCTCTCCTCTCTTCTGTTCTTCTCCTCTCTGTTTACATCTCCACTTTTCCTCTACTCTCTTCTGTTCTTCTCCTCTCTGTTTACATCTCCACTTTTCCTCTACTCTCTTCTGTTCTTCTCCTCTCTGTTTACATCTCCTCTTTTCCTCTCCTCTCTTCTGTTCTCATCTCCTCTTTTCCTCTCCTCTCTGTTTACATCTCCTCTTTTCCTCTCCTTTCTTCTGTTCTCCTCTCCTCTGTTTACATCTCCACTTTTCCTCTACTCTCTTCTGTTCCTCTACTCTCTGTTTACATCTCCTCTTTTCCTCTCCTCTCTTCTGTTCCTCTCCTCTCTGTTTACATCTCCACTTTTCCTCTCCTCTCTTCTGTTCCTCTCCTCTCTGTTTACATCTCCACTTTTCCTCTCCTCTCTTCTGTTCTTCTCCTCTCTGTTTACATCTCCACTTTTCCTCTACTCTCTTCTGTTCTTCTCCTCTCTGTTTACATCTCCACTTTTCCTCTCCTCTCTTCTGTTCCTCTCCTCTCTGTTTACATCTCCACTTTTCCTCTCCTCTCTTCTGTTCCTCTCCTCTCTGTTTACATCTCCACTTTTCCTCTCCTCTCTTCTGTTCTTCTCCTCTCTGTTTACATCTCCACTTTTCCTCTACTCTCTTCTGTTCTTCTCCTCTCTGTTTACATCTCCACTTTTCCTCTACTCTCTTCTGTTCTTCTCCTCTCTGTTTACATCTCCTCTTTTCCTCTCCTCTCTTCTGTTCTCATCTCCTCTTTTCCTCTCCTCTCTGTTTACATCTCCTCTTTTCCTCTCCTCTTTTCCTCTCCTCTCTGTTTACATCTCCTCTTTTCCTCTCCTCTCCTGTTCTCCCCTCCTCTCGTCTGTTCTCTGAGCATTGGGAGGAAGTGTAATGTATTGATGCACTATCTGATGATTCCGATTGGACCTGATCAATAAGACTTTCTTTGAAAGCCAGGCAGGAATCCCCCTCTACAGTCAGAACACACACACACACACACACACACACACACACACACACACACACACACACACACACACACACACACACACACACACACACACACACACACACACACACACACACACACACACACACACACACACACACACACACACACACACACACAGCAGCAATTCACACCCAGAAGACATCTTAATGATGTGTTTCCTGTTTGCTTGTTGTCTGCCTGGGATCTCTCTGAGTGTATGTGTCATTGACTGGTTAAAGCAGGAGGACTATGTGCTGTTGATGTCTCACTCATTTTGCCTTTGAAGGAGCTCAGTGACATGCATCAATCTGTCAGTACTGTGTGTGTGTGTGTGTGTGTGTGTGTGTGTGTGTGTGTGTGTGTGTGTGTGTGTGTGTGTGTGTGTGTGTGTGTGTGTGTGTGTGTGTGTGTGTGTGTGTGTGTGTGTGTGTGTGTGTGTGTGTGTAGAGGGAGAGGGGTGAGAGGGGTGTAAGTATCTCAGCTTGCTGCTCCTCACCAGTTCGAGAGCAGAGGAAGACAAGTGGAAGGGGCCCAGCTGTAGCAATACAGTCCTTAAGGGCCACAGAAGGGGTTCTGGACCTATTTACGGGGTGCACCTCCTCCCTCTGTACCCCATCCCTCTCTCCCTATAGGTCAGTGTGTGTGTAGCGGCCGGTTACATGCCCACACAGCCACAGGGTAGCAGGAAGAGTTCAGGTCAACTCCAACATGCCTAAAAATAATTCATTTTTTTTAAAGTAACAAAAGATTTGTAAAGCTTAGGGGATGTCTAAATGTGTTGTTTCTTCTCTAGCCTAGAGACTTAGACATTCTGGACACCTCTATACATCTCTCTAAATCTCCCTGTCCTCAATTCCTCAGTGTGTGTGTGTGTGTGTGTGTGTGTGTGTGTGTGTGTGTGTGTGTGTGTGTGTGTGTGTGTGTGTGTGTGTGTGTGTGTGTGTGTGTGTGTGTGTGTGTGTGTGTGTGTGTGTGTGTGTGTGTGTGTGTGTGTGTGTGTGTGTGTGTGTGTGTGTGTGTGTGTGTGTGTGTGTGTGTGTAAGAACACGAACAAGGCAGCTGTAGTCTGGGTACAGTAGGCTAAACAGATTACACCAGAACAGATGAGTGTATGTATAATAGTGTTGAATCCTGTTGAACACTGTGCCGGGCAGGGTTCGTTTAGCAGTGAAAAGGACACTCTCAGGCATCGATTCAGCTGACCAACCAGGCATGAGAATAATGCAGGTCAGCCATATGATTGGTTGGTCAATGTGTCGATTACTCCCTGGCCCTGCCCAGTACTTCCTGGTAGAGGGGTTGAGTTGAAAATAGTTCCAGGTCAAAGGGTGTTCTGCTGCTCACTGACCACATAAAGGAGTCTCATAGACCATTTCTGGCCCCCTTTCTCCCAAAGTCTACACTCTTCCACCCTATGCTACATTTGTTTTGATTTCTTTGAATAGGATCCTACCAACTGTGTGTGTGTGAGCATTGAAATGTCCAGACAAATAGTGTAAGAAACCGTCTTTAATGTGTCCTCTTCTTTTCCTTTACAGAAACCATGACAGAGGAATGCTGATATCTTAACATCATTCCGCGGCACCAGACGGCCACAAAGCACAACGTCCACACATCTCCAAACCACCCAGAAACCAAGCAACAGACCCTGTACAGACGTCCAGATGGACCCGTCACCCAGCACACTTTCATGACAAGATTATCCCCCGAAACAAATGACAACAAAACTAAACATCCAAGGAAAATACTGAGTTCCTGTTTGATCAACTACTAAAACTCCTGGATTCTCTCTTTCTCTATCACCAGTAGCTACATACATAATTGTGACTGAACATTGTGACAAAGATACAGTACCACATTGTACATTACATTTTGTAGAGTATTATAAGTTATAATATGTAGGTTGGAGGTCTAACTGTAGACAGACACTGTAGAGGAGAGAAGTGATGACGCGTGAGTTCCCGTTAGCACATAGGCCCAATGCTGTTCCTGTAAATAATGGGCAGTAGAACTGAATAGGGCCTCATATGGAATACAGCTAGTCCATCTGTATATAGCCATGACACCATAGCTCTAATATGTACATAGGCATTCAATTATACCTCCTTATTTCTCCTATCCCCTTCAACCCTCCTACACTAGCGCAATGATACTCACCATATCTCCATACTCAGACATGTAAAATATATATATACAGGAGGAAACTGGATACAGAGAGAAGATACACACAGTGTCTGTTGCAGCTGGAAACACACTGGAGTGAGAAACACAGACCCACTTTGGCTGGAATAAGGAACTGGTGAACTCTCCCTGCCACAAAGAGGCACGCAATAACCCCGGTGTATTTGTACGTGTATTTTACTCCCCTTAGTGAAGTGAAAGTTTCACTTCAATGGTTTGAAAGCTTTCTGCAGTCCACTCAATGTACAAATTTTCATTTTCATCCACACTTCCTCCCTCTCCCTCCATTCCTGATTGGCTAGTCCTTCCTCTCTCCCCCAGTCCTGATAGGCTGTTGACAGTCAGTGTGGGCGTGTCAATCAGAGGGCCTGTAGGCCCATAGGCCTCTCTGAGACCAGGCGCTCGCTTAGCTCCCACAGGCTGGCTGCAGTGACCTGGTCCTCGGCCTGGGGGGAGGGCAGGCAGCGGAAACAGTTGTTGAAGTACATCCCTCCTAGACCCTCTAGCTCCGGAGCTACCGCACAGTACACCGTGGTGGCTGCCCCCTGTTGCTGTGGAGACAAAGAGACAGAGGGACAACAGTCAACATGGAGGACAGAGACAGAGCAGCACTGATCAACATCATCTGTGTGGGAGGAGGGGACAGTCAGAATGACAGAGAACCTCTTGTCCGCCAAGAGATACACAGGAACTCCAGCCACCCTACAGATCCTGCCAAGACACCTCCACTGGAATACACACACATGTACTCAGTGACCCTCATCTCTCCTGATCCTCCAGAGCATCCATATGAGACAGACAAGGAACTCCATACAAACAGAGAGAGACAGAAAGATAGACACAGAGAGGATAAACTCCATAGAGACCCCCTCTCTGCCACAGCCCATAATGATGGGGCAGTGTTACCATAGGGACTATGGATCTGGATAGATATGTATATACAGTACCAGTCAAAGGTTTGGACACACCTACTCATTCAAGGGTTTTTCTTTATTTAGACTATTTTCTACATGGTATAATAATAGTGAAGACATCAAAACTATTAAATAACACATATGGAATCATGTAGTAAGCAAAAAAGTGTTAAACAAAATATTTTAGATTCTTCAAAGTAGCCACTATTTTACTTGATGACAGTTTTGCACACTCTTGGCATTCTCTCAACCAGCTTCATGAGGAATGCTTTTCCAACAGTCTTGAAGGAGTTCCCACATATGCTGAGCACTTGTTGGCTGCTTTTCCTTCACTCTGTGGTCCAACTCATCCCAAACCATCTCAATTGGGTTGAGGTCAGGTGATTGTGGAGCCCAGGTCATCTGATGCAGCACTCCATCACTCTCCTTGGTCAAATAGCCCTTACACAACCTGGAGGTGTATTTTGGGTCATTGTCCTGTTGAAAAACAAATGATAGCCCCACTAAGTGCAAACCAAATGGGATGGCGTATTGCTGCAGAATGCTGTGGTAGTCATGCTGGTTAAGTGTGCCTTGAATTCAAAATAAATCACAGACAGTGTCACCAGCAAAGCACCCCCACACCTATCATACCTCATCCTCCATGCTTCACAGTGGGAACCACACATGAGTAGATCATCCATTCACATACACAGCGCTTGGAACCAAAAATCTCAAATTTGGCCTCATCAGACCAAAGGACAGATTTCCACCGGTCTGATGTCCATTGCTCGTGTTTCTTGGCCCAAGCAAGTCTCTTCTTATTATTGGTGTCCTTTGTAGTGGTTTCTTTGCAGCAATTCAACCATAAAGGCCTGATTCACACAGTCTCCTCTGAACAGTTGATGTTGAGATGTGTATGTTACTTGAACTCTGCAAAGCATCTATTTGGGCTGCGATCTGAGGTGCAGTTAACTCTAATGAACTTATCCTCTGCAGCAGAGGTACCTCTGGGTCTTCCTTTCCTGTGGTGGTCCTCATGAGAGCCAGTTTCATCATAGCGCTTGATGGTTTTTGCGACTGCACTTGAAGAAACTTTCAAAGTTCTTGAAATGTTCTGGATTTACTGACCTTCATGTCTTAAAGTAATGATGGACTGTTGTTTCTCATTGCTTATTTGAGCTGTTCTTGCCAAAATACGGACTTGGTCTTACCAAATAAGGCTATCGTCTGTATACCACTCTTACCTTGTCACAACTGATTGGCTCAAACACATTAAGAAGGTAAAAAACTCCACAAATGTCCTTTTAACAAGGCACACCTGTTAATTTAAATGCATTCCAGGTGACTACCTCATGAAGCTGGTTGAGTGAATGCCAAGAGTGTGCAAAGCTGTCATCAAGGCAAATTGTGGCTACTTTCAAGAATCATCTCAAATATAAAATATATTTGGATTTGTTTAACACTTTTTTGGTTACTACATGATTCCATATGTGTTATTTCATAGTTTTAATGTCTCCACTGTTATTCTACAATGTAGAAAATAGTAAAAATAAAGAGACACCCTGGAATGAGTAGGTGTATCCAAAATGTTGACTGATACTGTAGATATATTTCTATTATTGTGTGCATACAGGACTGCTGACTCTCCACAGAGTGTATGCTTATGTGAATGTGGTAAATACAGACCAGGGGCAACACTGTCTGTCCACAAAACAACACGATCTCTGTAGAATACCACAATAACTATAGGAAGGTGGTGACTGTTCATCCACATTTGACGTAAAACACACCCAAAATATGTTGCACTTGATATTTCTACAGCTGCAATATTTTGTAGTTGTTTTGTGGACGTTTGCACACTGCGAGGGCTGTTTTCTGGACAGAGGATGTGGCCCACGGTGTTCTAGACTGGGGAGGAGGGACCAGCTCTTCTCATTGGGAGTGGGGAGCCAGAGGGTTCTGTAAACTCTCTATAAGGGAACATACAGTATCTATGCCATGATTACACATCTGTATATGTTTACATCATCTAGGGGTTCATGAGGGAAGTCAGACTGTAGAGGAGAGTAGAGAGCAACGGTCCTAAACAGTAAACATTGTAGTACATGCTGTTTGCCACAGTAAAGAGTGAGTTACACCGGTAAAGAGTGATATGATGAGAATAGTGCTCTTGTACACAAACATCATATACAGTACAGGCATGCACACGCTCGCAACCCCCCCTCCTTTCTCTCTTCTCTTTCTAAGAAACGTAGAGAGCAGACAGCCTGTAATACCCTCTACCCTACACCCTCTAATTGAGTGGGAGATGACTACTCAGAAGCTGTGTTTCTCAGTTGAACATCTCAAATCCAGTGTACAGTAGTCTGTAGTCACACTGTACTGAGAAATGGCTCCCTAATGCAGCACCATCCGGCACAGTCGGTAATTAGGAGCGGCGAGAGGGAGAGAGGAAGTGTGATTCCACAGCGTTTGAAACAGAGAGAGGAAGAAACAGACATCAGAGAGTATTACAGCCAGGATTCAGGCGCCCTGCTGCTGGCTAAAAACTGCTGTGACGTTATGAGAAGACAGGAGACTGTTCTGGAGATGACTTCTATAGACACATGAAATACTTCTCTCTGGCTAACTGCTCTTTATCTACAAATGAGACTGGGGGGAGGACTGGTGAGAGACTTCAGTGCAGAGCAGTTTAGTACAGTGCACTGGCAGAGCAGCAAAGGTCTGTACACAAACAAACAAACAAACAAACAAACAAACAAACAAACACACACACACACACACACACACACACACACACACACACACACACACACACACACACACACACACACACACACACACACACACACACACACACACACACACACACACACACACACTTCAAAGGCACAGCCTCATTGAGGCTCATTTGAGCATCTGCAGCCCAAGCTGGCAGAGGCTAATACAGAGAGTAACACATACGGAGATATACCAGAACTGTTCCAGCACACACACACTGGCTGTCATTAAGATCTAGCAACACACACAGTCACACATACAGAGATATACCAGAACTGTTCCAGCACACACACACTGGCTGTCATTAAGATCTAGCAACACACACAGTCACACATACAGAGATATACCAGAACTGTTCCAGCACACACACACTGGCTGTCATTAAGATCTAGCAACACACACAGTCACACATACGGAGATATACCAGAACTGTTCCAGCACACACACACTGGCTGTCATTAAGATCTAGCAACACACACAGTCACACATACGGAGATATACCAGAACTGTTCCAGCACACACACACTGGCTGTCATTAAGATCTAGCAACACACACAGTCACACATACGGAGATATACCAGAACTGTTCCAGCACACACACACTGGCTGTCATTAAGATCTAGCAACACACACAGTCACACATACGGAGATATACCAGAACTGTTCCAGCACACACACACTGGCTGTCATTAAGATCTAGCAACACACACAGTCACACATACGGAGATATACCAGAACTGTTCCAGCACACACACACTGGCTGTCATTAAGATCTAGCAACACACACAGTCACACATACGGAGATATACCAGAACTGTTCCAGCACACACACACTGGCTGTCATTAAGATCTAGCAACACACACAGTCACACATACGGAGATATACCAGAACTGTTCCAGCACACACACACTGGCTGTCATTAAGATCTAGCAACACACACAGTCACACATACGGAGATATACCAGAACTGTTCCAGCACACACACACTGGCTGTCATTAAGATCTAGCAACACACACAGTCACACATACGGAGATATACCAGAACTGTTCCAGCACACACACACTGGCTGTCATTAAGATCTAGCAACACACACAGTCACACATACGGAGATATACCAGAACTGTTCCAGCACACACACACTGGCTGTCATTAAGATCTAGCAACACACACAGTCACACATACGGAGATATACCAGAACTGTTCCAGCACACACACACTGGCTGTCATTAAGATCTAGCAACACACACAGTCACACATACGGAGATATACCAGAACTGTTCCAGCACACACACACTGGCTGTCATTAAGATCTAGCAACACACACAGTCACACATACGGAGATATACCAGAACTGTTCCAGCACACACACACTGGCTGTCATTAAGATCTAGCAACACACACAGTCACACAATGTGCACACAGTCACACTCAGTCTCACATGTACACACAGTAACACACAGTCACACAATGTACGCACAGTCACACTCAGTCTCACACAGTCACACACAGTCTTACACATGTACACACATGCACACACAGTCACACACATGTACACACAGTCACACAGTCACAGAATAGTGCATGCATACATACACAGACATATAGTAGACTCTCTCATTGAGCAGACAGACACACTCATCAAACTTCCTTCTCAGTGCTGGTAGTAGCAGAGGCAGATTGAGGCGGTTTGAAACCGCAGATGAAACAACTGCATCTCTCTGCTGTCTCCCTCCCTGCCAGCACACTGATAACTCTACACACCTCATAGGACTGGCATATCAAAGGCTCACACGTCACTCAGTGTCAAAGAGACACACCCAGACCCACATATACACACTTCAAAAGCAGGGTGTCAGATCATTTAGCTAACCAGTCACCCCCAGGTATCTGCTTTAGAACGTAGACACAAACTCATTGGAAGATGCAATATATTTACCTGCCTGCTCATCTTACTCTACTTCCAGGTTCATCTCTGTTTTAGGTGAAAGGTGGACCATCAATACATTGGAATGATTTACACCTGATCTGAGAACGCAGCTCTACAGCACAGCAGGGAATTCTGTCTGAGGGAGACAACCAAAATATGTACACAGCAGAAGGAGAGCGAGGGTGAAAGAGAGAGGGAGAGAGAGTGTGTGTGTGTGTTATCTTCTTGGTGTTCAGCTCGGCCCTCCCACTACATGACCTTTTTAACCGTGTAAGAGATAAGCCTGATGAGTTTAGCATGCTAGACATTAACATGTGGAACCACCCACCACCACTATCTATCAGAGAGACATAGAGAGAAGAAAGGGAATGTGCTGGGCTGGTGACACGCACGCACGCACACACACACACACACACACACACAATCCCTCCTGACATGTACAGTAGCCCAACAGATGTGTATAATCATGTACATTATAAATAATACCTGTACATTCTAGGTGTCGACCAACCAATGGCCCTTTCTATTTGTGTACTAGTGTTTGTCAATGTAAATCCTGATTCTGATATACATAGTTTTGCAGAGTTGACAGAGAGAAATGACTGGTTTTCTTGGGGTTGGTATGTTATGTTCCTATCAGACAGAACTGACCACTGCAAACTGGTGAGTGGAGAGGAAAGGGTTAAATGAGTGTGAGCCCGAGCAACTGTCCCCGAGACATGACATGAATCACCAGAACTACAAGGGGAAGGGAAGCGGGGAAAAGAAAACTCTTTCACTTCAGCAATATACAAGAAATGTGACAAACCGAAGTAGCAGGGTCCTAGCCAACAAGATATTTTCCAGACCACTTAAACACACAAACCCAACCTCTGCAATCTCTATGCTTTAAGAGCTGCAATAAACAGGTCCTGGATCAGCAGAAATAACCTGACCATGTCTGGCCTGAACCATCACTGCTCTGGAAAATAGTCCATTTACATTTATGTCTTCCAATTTTCAACATAATGAAAATATTTCCAATGTCTTTGGAAAGTATTCTGCAATATTTAACTGTTGAACAGCCACTCTTCAATGTATTAAAAAGCAAGGTCAGAGAGAAGGGTGTTGAATCATTAAAGAGTAACTATACTGTACCTCAGAGTTGTTCGCTGTTGTTTTCATAGTATAACATGTTATGGCGTGATCTCTAACCATGTCTAATCACTCTGTGCTTGTACAGTACAGCAATACTATATGATGCATTGTGCTATTTGTTAGCATAGGACTAATGCACCAGGAAGAGAAAAAGACACGTTTTGTTTCTGCCTCGTCAAGGTGGTGCTCTGTCATTCTGTCATACGATCGTTCTCTGATAATATGTGTGACCGTTTTCCCTGACGTGTGTATTTATGACATTGACCTGTAAATACACCCAGTACTGTGGAGCAGTCTGTTCGTGGCCCAGCCCGTCCTGCCCTGTACAAAGGAACATGTAAATAGCAAACGGCTATGCATGCTGACACTCTAGCACTTCTTTCAGGTACTTTTATAATCCCCAACTCCTCATATGGCATGTCCTGAAAATCACCTATGAACATGGAAAATAAAAAGAGAATAATAAAAAAAGAACCAAGATGTCAGATGATGACATCCTGGACAACGTGTAAAGTCCTACAGTTTTCTTACTCTTGTGGGTGGTTCACTTCTGTTCCTTTAACTGTCATTCTGTCATTCTTAATGTGGTTAAACCATTCTGGTCAAGGTTCTGTTCAGTTGTCTTGGTGTGTGAAGGGTCGAGGCAAAGCAGAGAGGCAATCTGTGTGCTAACAACTAAAGCCTGGTTAAGAGTCTGTCCACATCTGTCACAGGGCAGCATAGTCCTCTCTTGTTGTGACAAGAGCAGACATGACTGGCTCTGGCAAAACACACAAGGGGACACTGATTGTGATTTAACACGGTTCTGTTTAAGGAACTAGAATTGGAACTAGCCTATATAACAAGCTTATATGATGACAGAAGATAGTATGAGCAGTAAACGAGCTTTGCCACAGCCCTAGGACTCAGTCTGTCTGAACTAACAGTCTCACATGAAGGTCTATCTATGCCATGATGGAGAAGATGGGACTCCAACAGGACTTTGTGCTTTTGTTGATACTTTAGCAATGTTTATTTCCAACCCCATGGTGTTCACAATAGATGGAAGTATCTGATTTTTAATCTGTGCTAAAGATATTTCACATTTAATAAATTATCATTGTAACAACACGTCTGCTGCCTTGTCTCTGGCCCATGTTTGTGTAATAGAGAGCGACAGAGCGAGTGAGAGTAGGAGAGAGAGAAGACAGCGAGAGAGTGTATGTTTACACTAGCCCTCAGTGGCGCTAGCCTCTGCGAGCCGACAACCCATCTAAGCGTGCCCAGCCCAGATGTGAGGGGAATCCTGGGTAACGTGGTCCACTCAGATAAACGGCCTGGCCCTCCATTCAGTATAACCAATCAACTGGAAGGGGAGGGATTAACACCACAAACACACCAGCACACCTCTAAAATCAACACAACGTTCACCCTCATAAGTCCACAGTCACCCCCGTAACCTCAGGCCCCCCCTCCACACACACGCACGCACGCACGCACGCACGCACGCACACACACACACACACACACACACACACACACACACACACACACACACACACACACACACACACACACACACACACACACACACACACACACACACACACACACACACACACACACACACGCATAAGTATAATGCTGTTCTTGCCATTCTAATGGGAGAGCCCTCTAAGGCACTGGCCTCTGCTCCTCGGTATGTATTACATTCGATTAAAAAGCCGTCATTAGCCCCTAGGCCTTCTGGGTAATATAGGGTAACACATCTCTGGGTAACACATCTCTGCATCTGAAGAACATTAGGAGAGAGAATGCTGTTTAGCGTTTTTCTTTTTTCACTGTTGGTTAGAGCCTGTTAGTAAGCATTTCACCTGTTGTATTCAGCGCACGTGATAAATAAACTTTGATTTGAGAATGGAGAGACTGTACACTTTCGACCCCTGCTACTGCTGTGTCATACCTCTACCCTCTCTGTGAGAATGGAGAGACTGTACACTTTCAACCCCTGCTACTGCTGTGTCATACCTCTACCCTCTCTGTGAGAATGGAGAGACTGTACACTTTCAACCCCTGCTACTGCTGTGTCATACCTCTACCCTCTCTGTGAGAATGGAGAGACTGTACACTTTCAACCCCTGCTACTGCTGTGTCATACCTCTACCCTCTCTGTGAGAATGGAGAGACTGTACACTTTCAACCCCTGCTACTGCTGTGTCATACCTCTACCCTCTCTGTGAGAATGGAGAGACTGTACACTTTCAACCCCTGCTACTGCTGTGTCATACCTCTACCCTCTCTGTGAGAATGGAGAGACTGTACACTTTCAACCCCTGCTACTGCTGTGTCATACCTCTACCCTCTCTGTGAGAATGGAGAGACTGTACACTCAACCCCTGCTACTGCTGTGTCATACCTCTACCCAGGTGTTAGGAGAAGAATCATTCAAGGGGAAAACGATGAGAATGAGAAGGACTTGGGCAGCAACTGTGAAACTATCTGCTTTTTATCTTGGGATAGGACTTGTGAGGTGATGGGCTCCAGCTAATTATTGTCCTCTAATAAAAGCAACATATGCTAAGACAATAAAAGGCCTTATTGGACAGCTCTTCATTAAAGAGGGGCAGTAAAGAGAGAGGGCTCTGGCACAGGGAGGAGATTAAAAGGCCTGGTCTGAATGGGAGAATAGGAGTCTCTCTACATAGTTGGACTATGGGGGCATGTAGGACTATAAAACAGCTGCATTAAACAAGAAGAGGACTGGACGCTTTATTGGGCATGATCTCTTTCACTCTGTCACTCCCAGTCACTCCCATTCACTCCTCCTTACTTTCTCTTCTAATCTTTCTCCCTCTCCCACTTTCTCATTTCATCTTTCTCCATCTCACTCTCTCACTCCCTCTCTTCCCCTCATTTCATCTATCTCCATCTCTCTCTTTCTCACTTCCTCTGCAACCCACTCTTCCTCACCTCTCTCTCCTAAGCAGTGCCGCAACGCGTTCGATTTTAGCGCAAACGCTGCTCCTTCATGTAATTGCTGTGCGCGCTCTCCCACTATTAAGCATGTAAACACATTGGTCAGGGAACGGCTGGCTGGTGGCGGGAAACTGGATTGAAACTGATCTAAAAACAGCCCTATAGCCGTCTAGCCTAATACAGTGAGATTTCACATGCACTGCATTCGTTGCCTTCCCTTTAGACAGAATAAATCAACAGGATTGGGTGAATAACTTGAAAATGATATCCATAAGCCTACTAATAAATGAATGAATTAAAAACATACACATATTTAATATAAGAAATAGGAAGAGACCTTCAACCTTGTAATAATACATTTTCTTTCAATTTGCTCTATTGCATCTAATTATCAATATAATAAAATGATATTTCCTTTAAAAGTAGCCCTACAGCCTACTCAAACATCAATATTGGCTTTAGCAAGGCACTGTGCAGATTCAATAATTTTTTTAGGATTGATTTTCAGCATGTTATGATGAGTTTTTTTAGGATTCATTTTCAGCATGTTATGATGAGTTTTTTAGGATTAATTTTCAGCATGTTATGATGAGTTTTTTAGGGTTGATTTTCAGCATGTTATGATGAGTTTTTTAGGATTGATTTTCAGCATGTTATGATGGGTTTTTTAGAGTTGATTTTCAGCATGTTATGATGAGTTTTTTAGGATTGATTTTCAGCATGTTATGATGAGTTTTTTAGGATTGATTTTCAGCATGTTATGATGAGTTTTTTAGGGTTGATTTTCAGCATGTTATGATGAGTTTTTTAGGATTGATTTTCAGCATGTTATGATGAGTTTTTTAGGATAAGCTAGAAATTCTACACTGCTGTTTGTCGGCAGCACACTGAATCTTTCCATCCATTGGAGGAGCAATTTAACATATGAAGCCTCCTCCCCAAGGTTGTTTTACTCACTGCTTTAGCACACTCTGCTAACCCTGATGTCCTTGCCGTGTCTGAATCCTGGCTTAGGAAGTCCACCAAAAATTGTGAGATTTCCATCCCCAACAACAACATTTTCCATCAAGATAGAACTGCCAAATGGAGAGGAGTTGCAATCTACTGCAGAGATAGCCTGCAAAGTTCTGTCATACTTTCCAGGTCTTTCCAGTTCGAGCTTCTAATTTTAAAAATGAATCTCTTCAGAAATAAGTCGCTCACTGTTGCCGCCTGTTATAGACCCTCCTCAGCCCCCAGCTGTGCCCTGAACGCCATATGTTAATTGATTGCCCCGCATCTCTCTTCAGAGTTTGTTCTGTTAGGTGTCCTAAACTGGGACAGGCTTAACACCCAGGCAGTCCTACAATCTAAGATAGATGCCCTCAATCTCACACAAATTATCAAGGAACCCACCAGGTACAACCCTAAATCCATAAACATGGGCACCCTCATAGATATAATCCTGACCAATTTGCCAAATACACCTCTGGTGTTTTCAATCACTGCCTCAATGCCTGCATCCGCTATGGGTCCACGGTCAAACAACCACCCATTATCACTGTCAAACGCTCCCTAAAACACTTCTACGAGCAGGCCTTTCTAATCGACCTGGCCCGGGTATCCTGGAAGGATTTTGACCTCATC
Source organism: Oncorhynchus gorbuscha (assembly GCF_021184085.1). NCBI lineage: Eukaryota > Metazoa > Chordata > Actinopteri > Salmoniformes > Salmonidae > Oncorhynchus > Oncorhynchus gorbuscha. The sequence continues at coordinate 28,823,668 of NC_060173.1, read as the reverse complement.
CGTCAGTCGAGGATGACTGGTCGTTCTTTAAAAGTAATTTCCTCACCATCTTAAATAAGCATGCCCCTTTCAAAAAATGTAGAACTAAGAACAGATATAGCCCTTGGTTCACTTTTTTCTCCCAAATGTCATGCTATCCCATTGGTAATTACAGTCTTGTCCCATCGCTGCAACTCCCCTACGGACTCGGAAGAGGCGAAGGTCGAGAGCCATGTGTACTCCGAAACATGACCCAGCCAAGCCGCACTGCTTCTTGACACACTAATCGCTTAACCTGCACCAACGTGTCAGAGGAAACACTGTCCAGCTGGCGACCGAAGTCAGCTTGCAGGCACCCGACCCACCACAAGGAGGTGCTAGAGCGCAATGGGAAAAGGAAATCCAGGCCGGCCAAACCCTCCCCTAACCTGAACGATGCTGGGCCAATTGTGCGCCGCCTCACGGGTCTCCTAGTCACGGCCGGCTGATACTCTGAAAGCTTCATTCTAATCAATCATGAATATAATAAGAAACCCATCGACCCCTTATGAGCCATCAGCGGGATAAAGGTCTTGCTTAGTCAATGAGTTGGTCCACTATTAAGGGCAGCGGCGCTTTATCAAATGGTCATATTGATGCTTTAGGCTACCGTGCCGTGAAAACAGTTCATCCAAAATGATGCTTGCGATCGAATGCATCATGACCGATAGCACACGATACAAAAACAGCCAACGTGTGGGAAAATAGTGTTCAGACAAATTTCCAGAATATTTTGGTGTCTATTTCGTTGCGCCAATGAAGACAGTTGTGATTCAAGTTGAATCCAATCCAATACCCCTACATCTTTACAGCAGGGTCTAGAAGACTTAACACAGAAAGCAGAGTAGTACCTTCCACAAAAAGTATTGCTGGACAAAAAGACACATGTGGGTCTCTCTCTCTGCCCTTCTCACTTCTTTCCCTTATTTTCTCTATAGGATTAGGATATTCAGTGCCTTCAGAAAGTAATCATACCCCTTGACTTATTCCACATTTGGTTGTTACAGCCTGAATTGAAGTGAAAACAGGATTTTAGAAATGTTCACAAATGTATTGAAAATGAAATACAGAAATATCTAATTTACATAAGTATTCACAACACTGAGTCAATACATCACATTTGACAGTGATTACAGCTGATAACCATTTTCAAGTCTTGAAATTGCTTTACAAGCAGTTTTAAGTCAAAACTGTAACTCAGCCACTCGGAACTGTCTTCTTGGTAAGCAACTCAAGTGTAGATTGTGCTTGTGTTTAGCTCCATTCCATACATGTTTTATCCTGAACAACTCCCCAGTCCTTAACGATTACAAGCATACCCATAACATGATGCAGCCACCACTATGCTTGAAAATATGGAGAGTAGTACTTAGTAATGTGTTGTATTATTTGATTTGCCCCAAACAAAACACTTTGTATTCAGCACAAAAAGTTAATTGCGTTGCCACATTTTTTGCAATATTACTTTAGTGCCTTGTTGAAAACAGGATGCATGTTTTGGAATATTACTTTAGTGCCTTGTTGAAAACAGGATGCATGTTTTGGAATATTTGTATTCTGTAAATGCTTCCTTTTCACTCTGTCAATTCGGTTAGTATTGTAGAGTAACAACAATGTTGTTGATCCATCCTTAGGTTTCTCCTATCACAGCATTTAAAATCACCATTGGCCTCATGGTGAGATCCCTGAGTGGTTTCCTTCCTCTCTAGGTTTCCTTCCTCTCAACTAAGTTTGGAAGGATGCCTGTATCTTCGTAGTGACTGTTTGTATTGATACACCATCCATAGTGTAATGAATAACTTCACCATGCTCAAATGGATAATCAATGTTAGCCTTTTTATTTTTACCCATCTACCAAAACCTCCCTGGTATTTGTGGTTGAATCTGTGTTTGAAATTCACTGTTCGACTGAGGGACCTTACAGATGTGTGGGGTGAAAATATGAGGTAGTCATTCAAAAATCATGTTAAACACAAGTTATCTAGGCTTGCCATCACAACACATTCCAGCTTTTTATTTTAATACATTTGTTTAAAAAATCTAAATAAATAAAAATCACTTTGACATTATGGGGTATTGTGTGTTGGTCAGTCACCAAAATACATATATTTTGTCAATTTTAAATGCAGGCTGTAACACAACAAAATATGGAAAACGTCCAGGGCTGTGAATACTTTCTGAAGGCACTGTAATTGTATTTGGACCAGAGATCCAGAAGGCAAAAGCATCAGAATACACCCATCTCAATCAGGTCATTCTGTCTCATTGTTATGGTAACTACAGACAGTCAGCCTATTGGTCCATTTGGACATGGAACATAGACACAATGAACAACAATCACCAATATGGATGGGATGAGGATTTATTCAACTATGTATATGTATTCAGACTGTCAAGCAATGGACAATATGACAGTTGTGTTATGGAATATGAACTGATATTGAAAGTATCAACAATAGAGGAAACCACCAGGCTATTTGGATGACAATAATATTGATGTTATAGTAGATATTATAAATTAAACGTTTTAATCCAGACAAAATGGGATATCTGTGAGCAACCCCCGTCCCTCTTTCTCTCCATCCTCCCTCCCTCCCTATTTCTATCTCTTTCCTTCCTTCCTCCTCTGTAGTTCTCTAGCTGGAGGTCGTCAGAGGGGTGTTCTGGTTTAAATAAGGAGGCAGATCTGGCCCATTAAATTCTGCTAGTAATTATATTAATTTGGCAGGGACGTGTCATTTTCACAGGAGAGCAACTAGCACAGCCATTATCTCTCACACACACACACACACACACACACACACACACACACACACACACACACACACACACACACACACACACACACACACACACACACACACACACACACACACACACACACACACACACACACACACACACACACACACGTCTCAGTAAAGAAACTAGCAGTGGCATTACGAGAGTGTCCAGAGGTCTGTTATAACAGGACAGATCAGTGTGCCCTTGGTCATCACAGTTACCTGAAGATACTTAAATCCCTCCCTGTCTCTCTCCTCCTTTTCCCTTTGCTCTCTCCCCTTCCCCTCCAGTCTGTATGTGTGTGTGTGCTGCGTGGCCCTGCTCTGACAGTATAATACCATGAGACTAGTAGAGCTTGTCTAACCACTTAACACCTTTTCACCAGAGTAATGAGGGCACTGGGTCTGGGCCCCACTGTGTGTTTGTGACTGTGTAATGGCATTGCTGGGTTGGTACTGTGTGTGTGTGTGTGTGTGTGTGTGTGTGTGTGTGTGTGTGTGTGTGTGTGTGTGTGTGTGTGTGTGTGTGTGTGTGTGTGTGTGTGTGTGTGTGTGTGTGTGTGTGTGTGTGTGTGTGTGTGTGTGTGTGTGTGTGTGTGTGTGTGTGTGTGTGTGTGTGTGTGTGTGTGTGTGGTACAGGGTGGCGAGCGTAGGGTTTTGGTGTTGGGATTAAGTGATGGCAGGCAGTAAGCAGAAAGCTTTGCATTTAGAGTAGCAGTCACCATAGAACACAGAGAGACTAAATAGTTCCTGTTCCATGGCCCAACACCACTCCCCTCAGGTCTACAGTCCTCTGAAACAACCCGCAGCCTCGTCTGCATTCATTTCATCAGATGCACACACTGCAGACTCCCGTGCTCCTGTGTGTGTTCATGTGCTCCGGTGTCTGTGAGTGTGTGCGTGTGTTCCCGAGCTCCTGTGAGCCTGTGTGTCAATGCTGACCCCTCTCTGTGCTGCTGGCCGGTTGAATGCGGTGTGAATAAATTAGTGCTGTTCAGCTCCTCTATGTAATTATGCTGCTGTCAGGACTAGGCCTCTCCTCAACATTCATTTTAATAAAGTTGGCCTCACAGGTTACGGACCACAGGTCACCTTCAGTGACAGCCTAGGGGGCTCTCTCTCTCGCTCTCTCTCTCTCTCCCTCTCTCTCTCTTGCTCTCTCTCTCTCTCCCTCTCTCTCTCTCTCTCTCTCTCTCTCGCTCTCGCTCTCGCTCTCTCTCTCTCAATTCAATTCAATTCAAGGGCTTTATTGGCATGGGAAACATGTGTTAACATTGCCAAAGCAAGTGAGGTAGATAATATATCAAGTGAATATATAAAGTGAAATAAACAATAAAAATTAACAGTAAACATTACACATACAGAAGTTTCAAAACAATAAAGACATTACAAATGTCATATTATATATATATACAGTGTTTTAACAATGTACAAATGGTAAATGACACAAGATAAAATAAATAAGCATACATATGGGTTGTATTTACAATGGTGTGTGTTCTTTACTGGTTGCCCTTTTCTCGTGGCAACAGGTCACAAATCTTGCTGCTGTGATGCACACTGTGGAATTTCACCCAGTAGATATGGGAGTTTATTATTATTATTATTATTATTATTATTAGTTTATCAAAATTGCATTTGTTTTCGAATTCTTTGTGGATCTGTGTAATCTGAGGGAAATATGTCTCTCTAATATGGTCATACATTGGGCAGGAGGTTAGGAAGTGCAGCTCAGTTTCCACCTCATTTTGTGGGCAGTGAGCACATAGCCTGTCTTCTCTTGAGAGCCAGGTCTGTCTACGGTGGCCTTTCTCAATAGCAAGGCTATGCTCACTAAGTCTGTACATAGTCAAAGCTTTCCTTAATTTTGGGTCAGTCACAGTGGTCAGGTATTCAGCCACTGTGTACTCTCTGTGTAGGGCCAAATAGCATTCTAGTTTTGTTAATTCTTTCCAATGTGTCAAGTAATTATCTTTTTGTTTTCTCATGATTTGGTTGGGTCTAATTGTGCTGCTGTCCTGGGGCTCTGTAGGGTGTGTTTGTATTTGTGAACAGAGCCCCAGGACCAGCTTGCTTAGGGGACTCTTCTCCAGGTTAATCTCTCTGTAGGTGATGGCTTTGTTGTGGAAGGTTTGGGAATCGCTTCCTTTTAAGTGCTTATAGAATTTAACGGCTCTTTTCTGGATTTTGATAATTAGTGGGTATCGGCCTAATTCTGCTCTACATGCATTATTTGGTGTTCTACGTTGTACACGGAGGATATTTTTGCAGAATTCTGCGTGCAGAGTCTCAATTTGGTGTTTGTCCCATTTTGTGAAGTCTTGGTTGGTGAGCGGACCCCAGACCTCACAACCATAAAGAGCAATGACTGATTCAAGTATTTTTAGCCAAATCCCAATTGGTATGTTGAAATTTATGTTCATTTTGATGGCATAGAATGCCCTTCTTGCCTTGTCTCTCAGATCGTTCACAGCTTTGTTGAAGTTACCTGTGGCGCTGATGTTTAGGCCAAGGTATGTATAGTGTTTTGTGTGCTCTAGGGCAACAGTGTCTAGATGGAATTTGTATTTGTGGTCCTGGTGACTAGACCTTTTTGGGAACACCATTATTTTGGTCTTACTGAGATTTTCTGTTAGGTCCCAGGTCTGACAGAATCTGTGCATAAGATCTAGGTGCTGCTGTAGGCCCTCCTTGGTTGGTGATAGAAGCACCAGATCATCAGCAAACAGCAGACATTCTAGTAGGGTGAGGCCGGGTGCTGCAGACTTTTCTAGTGGCCGCGCCAATTCGTTCATATATATGTTCAAGAGGGTGGGGCTTAAGCTGCATTCCTGTCTCACCCCACGACCCTGTGTGAAGAAATGTGTGTTTTTTGCCAATTTTAACCGCACACTTGTTGTTTGTGTACATGGATTTTATAATGTCGTATGTTTTACCCCCAACACCACTTTCCGTCAGTTTGTATAGCAGACCCTCATGCCAAATTGAGTCGAAGGCTTTTTTGAAATCAACAAAGCATGAGAAGACTTTGCCTTTGTTTTGGTTTGTTTGGTTGTCAATTAGGGTGTGCAGGGTGAATCTCTCTCTCTTCCTCTCTCTCTCTTGCTCGCTCTCTCTCTCTTCCCCCCTCTCTCTCTCTCTCTCTCTCTCTCTCTCTCTCTCTCTCTCTCTCTCTCTCTCTCTCTCTCTCTCTCTCTCTCTCTCTCTCTCTCTCTCTCTCTCTCTCTCTCTCTCTCTCTCTCTCTCGCTCGCTCTCTCTCTCTTCTCTCTCTCTCTCTCTCTCTCTCTCTCTCTCTCTCTCTCTCTCTCTCTCTCTCTCTCTCTCTCTCTCTCTCTCGAAGACACACACATACACAGGCACGTACACAGACATATATACATACACACTCTTGCACACAGGTACGTAAACACACCATGTGAATTACATGAGATGGACAGTGAAGAATGGGAGAGGAGAGGAAGAGAAGGGAATGGCAGAAGGGAGGGAGATAGAAGGAGAGATACAGAGTTGAAGGGGAGGGGGCTAAAAGGAGGAGAGAAAAGCGGTAAATGATCAAGGACAATAAGGAAGAGCAACAGAGGAGAGGAGAGGGGGTGAGTGTAAGGTGAGAAGTAGGAGAGTGTTCCTCTTGGCCAGATGGCTGTGTGTAGTCTCATTTGTCCTGCTGCTAACACTGACCTTTGGACGTGTGTGTGCGTGTGATTGTGTGTGTCTGACTTATTAAGTCAGTTTCATAAGATGACATCAGTTGTCATGTATATACTGAGCTGTCATCTACCTTTACACCTGACAACATATCCTTCCATCCAGTCAAATCAATCTCATGTTGACAGCTGAATGTCGGTGTGAACAGAGATTGATGTCCACGTATTTACCTCCTTTCTAAACACTGTAAACTCTACATGCTGACTGAAATTCACCTCAAATATCTGAACTTGAAAACACTGCAAAAGCATCAGGAGAAAGCACACACGTACACACACATACACACACGTACACACACATACACACACGTACACACACGTACACACACACACACGTACACACACATACACACACACACACACACACGTACACACACACGTACACACACACGTACACACACATACACACACATACATGTACACACATACACACGTACACACACATACACACACATACACACACACACACACACACACATACAAGCCAGTGCGGACTCTCCGTTGATGTGGTGGTGACTGTTACTGTGGTGATGATGTTAATTAGCTCCAGCGGTGAACTGCTATTTCCAGCGGCTAGGCCTTGTTACCATCAGGTGTGCAGGGTCACTATGACACCACTATGTCTCAAGGACACATCACATCTCTATCTCCCTCTATTTCTACCCCTCCCCCTCTCTATTTCTATCTATCTCTATTTCTATCTCCCTCTCCCCCTCTCTATTTCTGTCTCCCTCTCTCCCCCTGTGTATTTCTCTCTCTCCCCCTCTCCATCTCTCCCTCTCTCCCCTTTATTTCTATCTCCCTCTCCCCCTCTCTATTTCTCTCTCTCTCCCTCTCTATTTCTATCTCACTCTCTCCCCCTTTCTATTTCCCTCTCTATTTCTGTCCCCCTCTCTCCCCCTGTGTATTTCTCGCTCTCCCTCTCTATTTCTCTCCCTCTCTCCCCTTTCTCTATTTCTATCTCACTCTCTCCCCCTTTCTATTTCCCTCTCTATTTCTATCTCTCTCTCCCCTCTCTATTTCTATCTCCCTCTCCCCTCTCTATTTCTATGTCCCTCTGTCTCTATTTCTATGTCCCTCTCTCTCTATTTCTATCTCCCTCTCTCTCTATTTCTATGTCCCTCTCTCTCTATTTCTATGTCCCTCTCCCTCTATTTCTATGTCCCTCTCTCTCTATTTCTATGTCCTTCTCTCTCTATTTCTATGTCCCTCTCCCCTCTCTATTTCTATGTCCCTCTCTCTATTTCTATGTCCCTCTCTCTATATTCAATTCAAAACATGTGTTAACATTTCCAAAGCAAGTGAGGTAGATAATATACAAAAGTAAAACAATAAAAATGAACAGTAAACATTACACATACAGAAGTTTCAAAACAACAAAGACATTACGAATGTCATATTATGTATACATACAGTGTTGTAACAAATGTACAAATGGTTAAAGTACACAAGGGAAAATAAATAAGCATAATAATTATATCTCCTATGTCCCCTCTCTATTTCTATGTCCCTCTATTTCTATCTCCCTTTCTCTCTATTTCTATATTTCTCTCTCTCCCCCTCTCTATTTGTATCTCCCTCTTCGACCTTGTCTCTCTTAACTCTGCTTTCTGAACAGTTTTTTAAAGATTAGGCAGTGGACATTTCAATGTAGAGGAAGATATAAGCTGGCTATTGAGGAAGCCAATGTATTCAGAACGGGTTGGCTGTCAGTTCAAGCATGCAGCCATTTTGAAGATATCTGTAAATGTGTGTATGTGTTTGTGTCTGAGCTCACCTTGTATCCCCACTCCTTCCCTCTCCCCCAGTAAGCTAGTAGAAGTGTGTACCCTTGCTATGCGAGGTGACTTTGCCTGCCTGTGTAATGCTTACAGCAGCATGCTTTGTTAGCTGCAGGTAATTTATGAGAGGACTGTGCTGATGGCCTGATACGATTGGCTGCCCACACTGTCTCCCTTAACACACACACACTCACACTATGAGAGAAAACCCTCTTACTGTAATCTATCAGAGTCTAGAACTCACTATGAGAGAAAACCCTCTTACTGTAATCTATCAGAGTCTAGAACCCACTATGAGAGAAAACACTCTTACTGTAATCTATCAGAGTCTAGAACCCACTATGAGAGAAAACCCTCTTACTGTAATCTATCAGAGTCTAGAACCCACTATGAGAGAAAACACTCTTACTGTAATCTATCAGAGTCTAGAACCCACTATGAGAGAAAACCCTCTTACTGTAATCTATCAGAGTCTAGAACCCACTATGAGAAAACCCTCTTACTGTAATCTATCAGAGTCTAGAACCCACTATGAGAAAACCCTCTTACTGTAATCTTTGAGAGTCTAGAACCCACTATGAGAAAACACTCTTACTGTAATCTATCAGATTCTAGAACCCACTATGAGAGAAAACACTCTTACTGTAATCTATCAGAGTCTAGAACCCACTATGAGAGAAAACCCTCTTGCTGTAAAATATCAGAGTCTAGAACCCACTATGAGAGAAAACACTCTTACTGTAATCTATCAGGGTCTAGGACCCACTATGAGAGAAAACCCTCTTACTGTAATCTATCAGAGTCTAGAACCCACTATGAGAAAACACTCTAACTGTAATCTATCAGTCTAGAACCCACTATGAGAAAACACTCTTACTGTAATCTATCAGAGTCTAGAACCCACTATGAGAGAAAACCCTCTTACTGTAATCTATCAGAGTCTAGAACCCACTATGAGAAAACCCTCTTACTGTAATCTATCAGAGTCTAGAACCCACTATGAGAAAACACTCTTACTGTAATCTATCAGAGTCTAGAACCCACTATGAGAGAAAACACTCTTACTGTAATCTATCAGAGTCTAGAACCCACTATGAGAGAAAACCCTCTTACTGTAATCTATCAGAGTCTAGAACCCACTATGAGAGAAAACACTCTTACTGTAATCTATCAGAGTCTAGAACCCACTATGAGAGAAAACCCTCTTACTGTAATCTATCAGAGTCTAGAACCCACTATGAGAAAACCCTCTTACTGTAATCTATCAGAGTCTAGAACCCACTATGAGAAAACCCTCTTACTGTAATCTTTGAGAGTCTAGAACCCACTATGAGAAAACACTCTTACTGTAATCTATCAGATTCTAGAACCCACTATGAGAGAAAACACTCTTACTGTAATCTATCAGAGTCTAGAACCCACTATGAGAGAAAACCCTCTTGCTGTAAAATATCAGAGTCTAGAACCCACTATGAGAGAAAACACTCTTACTGTAATCTATCAGGGTCTAGGACCCACTATGAGAGAAAACCCTCTTACTGTAATCTATCAGAGTCTAGAACCCACTATGAGAAAACACTCTAACTGTAATCTATCAGTCTAGAACCCACTATGAGAAAACACTCTTACTGTAATCTATCAGAGTCTAGAACCCACTATGAGAGAAAACCCTCTTACTGTAATCTATCAGAGTCTAGAACCCACTATGAGAAAACCCTCTTACTGTAATCTATCAGAGTCTAGAACCCACTATGAGAAAACACTCTTACTGTAATCTATCAGAGTCTAGAACCCACTATGAGAGAAAACACTCTTACTGTAATCTATCAGAGTCTAGAACCCACTATGAGAGAAAACCCTCTTACTGTAATCTATCAGAGTCTAGAACCCACTATGAGAGAAAACACTCTTACTGTAATCTATCAGAGTCTAGAACCCACTATGAGAGAAAACCCTCTTACTGTAATCTATCAGAGTCTAGAACCCACTATGAGAAAACCCTCTTACTGTAATCTATCAGAGTCTAGAACCCACTATGAGAAAACCCTCTTACTGTAATCTTTGAGAGTCTAGAACCCACTATGAGAAAACACTCTTACTGTAATCTATCAGATTCTAGAACCCACTATGAGAGAAAACACTCTTACTGTAATCTATCAGAGTCTAGAACCCACTATGAGAGAAAACCCTCTTGCTGTAAAATATCAGAGTCTAGAACCCACTATGAGAGAAAACACTCTTACTGTAATCTATCAGGGTCTAGGACCCACTATGAGAGAAAACCCTCTTACTGTAATCTATCAGAGTCTAGAACCCACTATGAGAAAACACTCTAACTGTAATCTATCAGTCTAGAACCCACTATGAGAAAACACTCTTACTGTAATCTATCAGAGTCTAGAACCCACTATGAGAGAAAACCCTCTTACTGTAATCTATCAGAGTCTAGAACCCACTATGAGAAAACCCTCTTACTGTAATCTATCAGAGTCTAGAACCCACTATGAGAAAACACTCTTACTGTAATCTATCAGAGTCTAGAACCCACTATGAGAGAAAACACTCTTACTGTAATCTATCAGAGTCTAGAACCCACTATGAGAAAACACTCTTACTGTAATCTATCAGAGTCGAGAATCCAATAGAACAGAGAACCAAAAGTGAGGCTTGAGATGATAAGATAGAAACATGACAAATAGGGTCGGGAAGCTAGAAAAAAACAAGGTATGTAGTGAGAGGTAGTTGTTCTGGATTGGTCTCTCTCTCTCTCCCCCCATACAGTATCTCTCTCTATTTCCCTCTTTCTCCCTATTACATTACAGAGTGACAGTCCATTCATCTGCGCCCCAGCAGCAGGCACATTTAGTTCATTACATATTTTTAACACCTCCTTATTAGTTCAATCCACTGTGTTTGGGCAGGCACCGTGAACCGTGTGTGTGTGTGTGTATGTGTGTGTGTGTGTGTGTGTGTGTGTGTGTGTGTGTGTGTGTGTGTGTGTGTGTGTGTGTGTGTGTGTGTGTGTGTGTGTGTGTGTGTGTGTGTGTGTGTGTGTGGTGTATGATGCGTGTATGTGTGTATGTATGTGTTTACGTGTGTGTGTGTGTGTGTGTGTGTGTGTGTGTGTGTGTGTGTGTGTGTGTGTATGATGCGTGTATGTGTGTATGTATGTGTTTATGTGTGTGTGTGTGTGTGTGTGTGTGTGTGTGTGTGTGTGTGTGTGTGTGTGTGTGTGTGTGTGTGTGTGTGTGTGTGTGTGTGTGTGTGTGTGTGTGTGTGTGTGTGTGTGTGTGTGTGTGTGTGTTTACGTGTGTGTGTGTATATGTGTGCGTGTGTATGTAAATGTGTGTGTGTATGTGTGTGTGTATGTATGTGTGTGTGTATGTGTGTGTGTATGTGAGTGTGTATGTGTGTGTGTGTATATGTGTAATTGAGTGTGTGTGTGTGTGTGTGTGTGTGTGTGTGTGTGTGTGTGTGTGTGTGTGTGTGTGTGTGTGTGTGTGTGTGTGTGTGTGTGTGTGTGTGTGTGTATGATGCGTGTATGTGTGTATGTATGTGTTTACGTGTGTGTGTGTGTGTGTGTGTGTGTGTGTGTGTGTGTGTGTGTGTGTGTGTGTGTGTGTGTGTGTGTGTGTGTGTGTGTGTGTGTGTGTGTGTGTGTGTGTATGTGTGTGTATGTGAGTGTGTGTATGTAGTGTGTGTGTGTGTGTGTGTGTGTGTGTGTGTGTGTGTGTGTGTGTGTGTGTGTGTGTGTGTGTGTGTGTGTGTGTGTGTGTGTGTGTGTGTGTGTGTGTGTGTGTGTGTGTGTGTGTGTGTGTGTGTGTGTGTATGTATGTATGTATGTATGTATGTATGTATGTATGTATGTATGTATGTATGTACACTGCCTTGCGAAAGTATTCGGCCCCCTTGAACTTTGCGACCTTTTGCCACATTTCAGGCTTCAAACATAAAGATATAAAACTGTATTTTTTTGTGAAGAATCAACAACAAGTGGGACACAATCATGAAGTGGAACGACATTTATTGGATATTTCAAACTTTTTTAACAAATCAAAAACTAAAAAATTGGGCGTGCAAAATTATTCAAAATTATTCAGCCCCCTTAAGTTAATACTTTGTAGCATCACCTTTTGCTGCGCTTACTGTAAGCTGTAAGTCGCTTGGGGTATGTCTCTATCAGTTTTGCACATCGAGAGACTGAAATTTTTTACCATTCCTCCTTGCAAAACAGCTCGAGCTCAGTGAGGTTGGATGGAGAGCATTTGTGAACAGCAGTTTTCAGTTCTTTCCACAGATTCTCGATTGGATTCAGGTCTGGACTTTGACTTGGCCATTCTAACACCCGGATCTGTTTATTTTTGAACCATTACATTGTAGATTTTGCTTTATGTTTTGGATCATTCTCTTGTTGGAAGACAAATCTCCATCCCAGTCTCAGGTCTTTTGCAGACGCCATCAGGTTTTCTTCCAGAACGGTCCTGTATTTGGCTCCATCCATCTTCCCATCAATTTTAACCATATTCCCTGTCCCTGCTGAAGAAAAGCAGGCCCAAACCATGATGCTGCCCCCACCATGTTCGACAGTGGGGATGGTGTGTTCAGGGTGATGAGCTGTGTTGCTTTTACGCCAAACATAACATTTTGCATTGTTGCCAAAAAGTTCAATTTTGGCTTCATCTGACCAGAGCACCTTCTTCCACATGTTTGGTGTGTCTCCCAGGTGGCTTGTGGCAAACTTTAAACGACACTTTTTATGGATATCTTTAAGAAATGGCTTTCTTCTTGCCACTCTTCCATAAAGGCCAGATTTGTGCAATATATGACTGATTGTTGTCCTATGGACAGAGTCTCCCACCTCAGCTGTAGATCTCTGCAGTTCATCCAGAGTGATCATGGGCCTCTTGGCTGCATGTCTGATCAGTCTTCTCCTTGTATGAGCTGAAAGTTTAGAGGGACGGCCAGGTCTTGGTAGATTTGCAGTGGTCTGATACTCCTTCCATTTCAATATTATCGCTTGCACAGTGCTCCTTGGGATGTTCAAAGCTTGGGAAATCTTTTTGTATCCAAATCCGGCTTTAAACTTTTTCACAACAGTATCTCGGACCTGCCTGGTGTGTTCCTTGTTCTTCATGATGCTCTCTGCGCTTTTAACGGACCTCTGAGACTATCACAGTGCAGGTGCATTTATACGGAGACTTGATTACACACAGGTGGATTGTATTTATCATCATTAGTCATTTAGGTCAACATTGGATCATTCAGAGATCCTCACTGAGCTTCTGGAGAGAGTTTGCTGCACTGAAAGTAAAGGGGCTGAATAATTTTGCACGTGTGTGTGTGTGTGTGTGTGTGTGTGTGTGTGTGTGTGTGTGTGTGTGTGTGTGTGTGTGTGTGTGTGTGTGTGTGTGTGTGTGTGTGTGTGTGTGTGTGTGTGTGTGTGTGTGTGTGTGTGTGTGTGTGTGTGTGTGTGTGTTTGCCTATGACTTTCATCCATTCAAGAACATAGTGTGCTACTGCCCTTGGGGAAGTTGAACCTGGTAGTGTGATGGTCTCTCTGTCTCTTTACTGCAACAAGAAGAGAGACTTGAACCTGGTAGTGTGATGGTCTCTCTGTCTCTTTACTGCAACAAGAAGAGAGACTTGTGAAGAGTCTAAAGTGTCTTCCTGCTGCCTCATCA
>NC_060173.1:28747200-28804700 GCF_021184085.1 Oncorhynchus gorbuscha | reverse complement strand
CAGGTGTGCAGTCACCACACACACACACACACACGGTTAGTGGAAACATCAGGTGTGCTGTCACCACACACACACACACACACACACACACGGTTAGTGGAAACATCAGGTGTGCAGTCAGCACACACACACACGGTTAGTGGAAACATCAGGTGTGCAGTCAACACACACACACGGTTAGTGGAAACATCAGGTGTGCAGTTAGCACACACACACACACGGTTAGTGGAAACATCAGGTGTGCAGTCAGCACACACACACGGTTAGTGGAAACATCAGGTGTGCAGTCAGCACACACACACACACGGATAGTGGAAACATCAGGTGTGCAGTCAGCACACACACACACACGGTTAGTGGAAACATCAGGTGTGCAGTCAGCACACACACACGGTTAGTGGAAACATCAGGTTAGTGGAAACATCAGGTGTGCAGTTAGCACACACACACACACGGTTAGTGGAAACATCAGGTGTGCAGTCAGCACACACACACGGTTAGTGGAAACATCAGGTGTGCAGTCACCACACACACACGGTTAGTGGAAACATCAGGTGTGCAGTCAGCACACACACACACGGTTAGTGGAAACATCAGGTGTGCAGTCAGCACACACACACGGTTAGTGGAAACATCAGGTGTGCAGTCACCACACACACACACACACATGGTTAGTGGAAACATCAGGTGTGCAGTCACCACACACACACACGGTTAGTGGAAACCTCAGGTGTGCAGTTAGCACACACACACACACGGTTAGTGGAAACATCAGGTGTGCAGTCAGCACACACACACACACACACGGTTAGTGGAAACATCAGGTGTGCAGTCAGCACACACACACGGTTAGTGGAAACATCAGGTGTGCAGTCAGCACACACACACACACGGTTAGTGGAAACATCAGGTGTGCAGTCAGCACAAACACACACACGGTTAGTGGAAACATCAGGTGTGCAGTCAGCACACACACACACACGGTTAGTGGAAACATCAGGTGTGCAGTTAGCACACACACACACACGGTTAGTGGAAACATCAGGTGTGCAGTCAGCACACACACACGGTTAGTGGAAACATCAGGTGTGCAGTCAGCACACACACACACACGGTTAGTGGAAACATCAGGTGTGCAGTCAGCACACACACACACACGGTTAGTGGAAACATCAGGTGTGCAGTCAGCACACACACACACACGGTTAGTGGAAACATCAGGTGTGCAGTTAGCACACACACACACACGGTTAGTGGAAACATCAGGTGTGCAGTCAGCACACACACACGGTTAGTGGAAACATCAGGTGTGCAGTCACCACACACACGGTTAGTGGAAACATCAGGTGTGCAGTCAGCACACACACACACGGTTAGTGGAAACATCAGGTGTGCAGTCAGCACACACACACGGTTAGTGGAAACATCAGGTGTGCAGTCACCACACACACACACACACACGGTTAGTGGAAACATCAGGTGTGCAGTCACCACACACACACACGGTTAGTGGAAACATCAGGTGTGCTGTCACCACACACACACACACACACACACACACACACACACACACACGGTTAGTGGAAACATCATGTGTGCTGTCACCACACACACACACACACACACACGGTTAGTGGAAACATCAGGTGTGCTGTCACCACATACACACACACACACGGTTAGTGGAAACATCAGGTGTGCTGTCACCACACACACACACACACACGGTTAGTGGAAACATCAGGTGTGCTGTCACCACAAACACACACGGTTAGTGGAAACATCAGGTGTGCAGTCAGCACACACACACACACACACACACACGGTTAGTGGAAACATCAGGTGTGCAGTCAGCACACACACACACGGTTAGTGGAAACATCAGGTGTGCAGTCAACACACACACACGGTTAGTGGAAACATCAGGTGTGCAGTTAGCACACACACACACACGGTTAGTGGAAACATCAGGTGTGCAGTCAGCACACACACACGGTTAGTGGAAACATCAGGTGTGCAGTCAGCACACACACACACACGGTTAGTGGAAACATCAGGTGTGCAGTCAGCACACACACACACACGGTTAGTGGAAACATCAGGTGTGCAGTCAGCACACACACACACGGTTAGTGGAAACATCAGGTGTGCAGTTAGCACACACACACACACGGTTAGTGGAAACATCAGGTGTGCAGTCAGCACACACACACGGTTAGTGGAAACATCAGGTGTGCAGTCAGCACACACACACACACGGTTAGTGGAAACATCAGGTGTGCAGTCAGCACACACACACGGTTAGTGGAAACATCAGGTGTGCAGTCACCACACACACACACACACATGGTTAGTGGAAACATCAGGTGTGCAGTCACCACACACACACACGGTTAGTGGAAACCTCAGGTGTGCAGTTAGCACACACACACACACGGTTAGTGGAAACATCAGGTGTGCAGTTAGCACACACACACACACACACACACGGTTAGTGGAAACATCAGGTGTGCAGTCAGCACACACACACGGTTAGTGGAAACATCAGGTGTGCAGTCAGCACACACACACACACAGTTAGTGGAAACATCAGGTGTGCAGTCAGCACACACACACACGGTTAGTGGAAACATCAGGTGTGCAGTCAGCACACACACACACACGGTTAGTGGAAACATCAGGTGTGCAGTTAGCACACACACACACACGGTTAGTGGAAACATCAGGTGTGCAGTCAGCACACACACACACGGTTAGTGGAAACATCAGGTGTGCAGTCAGCACACACACACGGTTAGTGGAAACATCAGGTGTGCAGTCACCACACACACACACACACACGGTTAGTGGAAACATCAGGTGTGCAGTCACCACACACACACACGGTTAGTGGAAACCTCAGGTGTGCAGTTAGCACACACACACGGTTAGTGGAAACATCAGGTGTGCAGTTAGCACACACACACACACGGTTAGTGGAAACATCAGGTGTGCAGTCAGCACACACACACGGTTAGTGGAAACATCAGGTGTGCAGTCAGCACACACACACACACGGTTAGTGGAAACATCAGGTGTGCAGTCAGCACACACACACACACGGTTAGTGGAAACATCAGGTGTGCAGTCAGCACACACACACACACACGGTTAGTGGAAACATCAGGTGTGCAGTTAGCACACACACACACACGGTTAGTGGAAACATCAGGTGTGCAGTCAGCACACACACACGGTTAGTGGAAACATCAGGTGTGCAGTCACCACACACACACGGTTAGTGGAAACATCAGGTGTGCAGTCAGCACACACACACACGGTTAGTAGAAACATCAGGTGTGCAGTCAGCACACACACACGGTTAGTGGAAACATCAGGTGTGCAGTCACCACACACACACACACACACACGGTTAGTGGAAACATCAGGTGTGCAGTCACCACACACACACACGGTTAGTGGAAACATCAGGTGTGCTGTCACCACACACACACACACACACACACACGGTTAGTGGAAACATCAGGTGTGCTGTCACCACACACACACACACACACACGGTTAGTGGAAACATCAGGTGTGCTGTCACCACACACACACACACACACACACACACGGTTAGTGGAAACATCAGGTGTGCTGTCACCACACACACACACACACACACGGTTAGTGGAAACATCAGGTGTGCTGTCACCACACACACACACGGTTAGTGGAAACATCAGGTGTGCTGTCACCACAAACACACACGGTTAGTGGAAACATCAGGTGTGCAGTCAGCACACACACACGGTTAGTGGAAACATCAGGTGTGCAGTCACCACACACACACGGTTAGTGGAAACATCAGGTGTGCAGTCAGCACACACACACACGGTTAGTGGAAACATCAGGTGTGCAGTCAGCACACACACACGGTTAGTGGAAACATCAGGTGTGCAGTCACCACACACACACACACACACGGTTAGTGGAAACATCAGGTGTGCAGTCACCACACACACACACGGTTAGTGGAAACATCAGGTGTGCTGTCACCACACACACACACACACACACACACGGTTAGTGGAAACATCATGTGTGCTGTCACCACACACACACACACACACACACACACGGTTAGTGGAAACATCAGGTGTGCTGTCACCACACACACACACACACACACGGTTAGTGGAAACATCAGGTGTGCTGTCACCACACACACACACACACACACACACACACACACACACACACGGTTAGTGGAAACATCAGGTGTGCTGTCACCACACACACACACGGTTAGTGGAAACATCAGGTGTGCTGTCACCACAAACACACACGGTTAGTGGAAACATCAGGTGTGCAGTCAGCACACACACACACACACACACACACACGGTTAGTGGAAACATCAGGTGTGCTGTCACCACACACACACACACACACACACACGGTTAGTGGAAACATCAGGTGTGCAGTCAGCACACACACACACGGTTAGTGGAAACATCAGGTGTGCAGTCAACACACACACACGGTTAGTGGAAACATCAGGTGTGCTGTCACCACACACACACACACACACGGTTAGTGGAAACATCAGGTGTGCAGTCAGCACACACACACGGTTAGTGGAAACATCAGGTGTGCAGTCAGCACACACACACACACGGTTAGTGGAAACATCAGGTGTGCAGTCAGCACACACACACACACAGTTAGTGGAAACATCAGGTGTGCAGTCAGCACACACACACACACGGTTAGTGGAAACATCAGGTGTGCAGTTAGCACACACACACACACACACACACACGGTTAGTGGAAACATCAGGTGTGCAGTCAGCACACACACACGGTTAGTGGAAACATCAGGTGTGCAGTCACCACACACACACACATACACACACACACGGTTAGTGGAAACATCAGGTGTGCAGTCAGCACACACACACGGTTAGTGGAAACATCAGGTGTGCAGTCAGCACACACACACGGTTAGTGGAAACATCAGGTGTGCAGTCACCACACACACACACGGTTAGTGGAAACATCAGGTGTGCAGTCACCACACACACACACACACACACACACACACGTTAGTGGAAACATCAGGTGTGCAGTTAGCACAAACACACACACACACGGTTAGTGGAAACATCAGGTGTGCAGTCAGCACACACACACACGGTTAGTGGAAACATCAGGTGTGCAGTCAGCACACACACACACACGGTTAGTGGAAACATCAGGTGTGCAGTCAGCACACACACACGGTTAGTGGAAACATCAGGTGTGCAGTCACCACACACACACACACACACGGTTAGTGGAAACATCAGGTGTGCAGTCAGCACACACACACGGTTAGTGGAAACATCAGGTGTGCAGTCACCACACACACACACACACACGGTTAGTGGAAACATCAGGTGTGCAGTCACCACACACACACACGGTTAGTGGAAACATCAGGTGTGCAGTTAGCACACACACACACACACACACACGGTTAGTGGAAACATCAGGTGTGCAGTCAGCACACACACACACACGGTTAGTGGAAACATCAGGTGTGCAGTCAGCACACACACACACACACACACGGTTAGTGGAAACATCAGGTGTGCAGTTAGCACACACACACACACACACGGTTAGTGGAAACATCAGGTGTGCAGTCAGCACACACACACATCAGGTTAGTGGAAACATCAGGTGTGCAGTCACACACACACACACACACACGGTTAGTGGAAACATCAGGTGTGCAGTCACCACACACACACACGGTTAGTGGAAACATCAGGTGTGCTGTCACCACACACACACACACACACACACACACACGGTTAGTGGAAACATCATGTGTGCTGTCACCACACACACACACACACACACACACACACACAGTTAGTGGAAACATCAGGTGTGCTGTCACCACACACACACACACACACACGGTTAGTGGAAACATCAGGTGTGCTGTCACCACACACACACACACACACACACACACGGTTAGTGGAAACATCAGGTGTGCTGTCACCACACACACACACGGTTAGTGGAAACATCAGGTGTGCTGTCACCACAAACACACACGGTTAGTGGAAACATCAGGTGTGCAGTCAGCACACACACACACACATCAGGTGTGCACACACACACGGTTAGTGGAAACATCAGGTGTGCTGTCACCACACACACACACACACACACACACACACACACACACGGTTAGTGGAAACATCAGGTGTGCAGTCAGCACACACACACACGGTTAGTGGAAACATCAGGTGTGCAGTCAACACACACACACGGTTAGTGGAAACATCAGGTGTGCTGTCACCACACACACACACACACACGGTTAGTGGAAACATCAGGTGTGCAGTCAGCACACACACACGGTTAGTGGAAACATCAGGTGTGCAGTCAGCACACACACACACACGGTTAGTGGAAACATCAGGTGTGCAGTCAGCACACACACACACACGGTTAGTGGAAACATCAGGTGTGCAGTCAGCACACACACACACACGGTTAGTGGAAACATCAGGTGTGCAGTTAGCACACACACACACACGGTTAGTGGAAACATCAGGTGTGCAGTCAGCACACACACACAGGTGTGCAGTCAGCACACACACACACACGGTTAGTGGAAACATCAGGTGTGCAGTCACCACACACACACACATACACACACACACGGTTAGTGGAAACATCAGGTGTGCAGTCAGCACACACACACACGGTTAGTGGAAACATCAGGTGTGCAGTCAGCACACACACACGGTTAGTGGAAACATCAGGTGTGCAGTCACCACACACACACACACACACGGTTAGTGGAAACATCAGGTGTGCAGTCACCACACACACACACATCAGGTGTGCAGTCACCACACACACACGGTTAGTGGAAACATCAGGTGTGCAGTTAGCACACACACACACACACACGGTTAGTGGAAACATCAGGTGTGCAGTCAGCACACACACACACACGGTTAGTGGAAACATCAGGTGTGCAGTCAGCACACACACACACACGGTTAGTGGAAACATCAGGTGTGCAGTCAGCACACACACACACACACACGTTAGTGGAAACATCAGGTGTGCAGTCACCACACACACACACACACACGGTTAGTGGAAACATCAGGTGTGCAGTCAGCACACACACACGGTTAGTGGAAACATCAGGTGTGCAGTCACCACACACACACACACACACGGTTAGTGGAAACATCAGGTGTGCAGTCACCACACACACACACGGTTAGTGGAAACATCAGGTGTGCAGTCAGCAGGTTAGTGCATCAGTGTGCAGTCACACACACACACACACGGTTAGTGGAAACATCAGGTGTGCAGTCAGCACACACACACACACGGTTAGTGGAAACATCAGGTGTGCAGTCAGCACACACACACACACGGTTAGTGGAAACATCAGGTGTGCAGTTAGCACACACACACACACACACACACGGTTAGTGGAAACATCAGGTGTGCAGTCAGCACACACACACGGTTAGTGGAAACATCAGGTGTGCAGTCACCACACACACACACATACACACACACACGGTTAGTGGAAACATCAGGTGTGCAGTCAGCACACACACACGGTTAGTGGAAACATCAGGTGTGCAGTCAGCACACACACACGGTTAGTGGAAACATCAGGTGTGCAGTCACCACACACACACACACACACGGTTAGTGGAAACATCAGGTGTGCAGTCACCACACACACACACGGTTAGTGGAAACATCAGGTGTGCAGTTAGCACACACACACACACACGGTTAGTGGAAACATCAGGTGTGCAGTCAGCACACACACACACACGGTTAGTGGAAACATCAGGTGTGCAGTCAGCACACACACACACACGGTTAGTGGAAACATCAGGTGTGCAGTCAGCACACACACACGGTTAGTGGAAACATCAGGTGTGCAGTCACCACACACACACACACACACACGGTTAGTGGAAACATCAGGTGTGCAGTCACCACACACACACACGGTTAGTGGAAACCTCAGGTGTGCAGTTAGCACACACACACACACGGTTAGTGGAAACATCAGGTGTGCAGTTAGCACACACACACACACGGTTAGTGGAAACATCAGGTGTGCAGTCAGCACACACACACGGTTAGTGGAAACATCAGGTGTGCAGTCAGCACACACACACACACGGTTAGTGGAAACATCAGGTGTGCAGTCAGCACACACACACACACGGTTAGTGGAAACATTAGGTGTGCAGTCAGCACACACACACACACGGTTAGTGGAAACATCAGGTGTGCAGTCAGCACACACACACACACGGTTAGTGGAAACATCAGGTGTGCAGTTAGCACACACACACACACGGTTAGTGGAAACATCAGGTGTGCAGTCAGCACACACACACGGTTAGTGGAAACATCAGGTGTGCAGTCACCACACACACACGGTTAGTGGAAACATCAGGTGTGCAGTCAGCACACACACACACGGTTAGTGGAAACATCAGGTGTGCAGTCAGCACACACACACGGTTAGTGGAAACATCAGGTGTGCAGTCACCACACACACACACACACACGGTTAGTGGAAACATCAGGTGTGCAGTCACCACACACACACACGGTTAGTGGAAACATCAGGTGTGCTGTCACCACACACACACACACACACACACACACACACACACACACACACGGTTAGTGGAAACATCAGGTGTGCTGTCACCACACACACACACACACACACGGTTAGTGGAAACATCAGTTGTGCTGTCACCACACACACACACACACGGTTAGTGGAAACATCAGGTGTGCTGTCACCACACACACACACACACACACACACACACGGTTAGTGGAAACATCAGGTGTGCTGTCACCACACACACACACACACACGGTTAGTGGAAACATCAGGTGTGCTGTCACCACACACACACACGGTTAGTGGAAACATCAGGTGTGCTGTCACCACAAACACACACGGTTAGTGGAAACATCAGGTGTGCAGTCAGCACACACACACACACACACACACACACACACACGGTTAGTGGAAACATCAGGTGTGCAGTCAGCACACACACACACGGTTAGTGGAAACATCAGGTGTGCAGTCAACACACACACACGGTTAGTGGAAACATCAGGTGTGCTGTCACCACACACACACACACACACACGGTTAGTGGAAACATCAGGTGTGCAGTCAGCACACACACACGGTTAGTGGAAACATCAGGTGTGCAGTCAGCACACACACACACACGGTTAGTGGAAACATCAGGTGTGCAGTCAGCACACACACACACACAGTTAGTGGAAACATCAGGTGTGCAGTCAGCACACACACACACACACACACGGTTAGTGGAAACATCAGGTGTGCAGTTAGCACACACACACACACACACACACACGGTTAGTGGAAACATCAGGTGTGCAGTCAGCACACACACACGGTTAGTGGAAACATCAGGTGTGCAGTCACCACACACACACGGTTAGTGGAAACATCAGGTGTGCAGTCAGCACACACACACGGTTAGTGGAAACATCAGGTGTGCAGTCACCACACACACACACACACACACACACACACGGTTAGTGGAAACATCAGGTGTGCAGTCAGCACACACACGGTTAGTGGAAACATCAGGTGTGCAGTCAGCACACACACACACACACGGTTAGTGGAAACATCAGGTGTGCAGTCACCACACACACACACACGGTTAGTGGAAACATCAGGTGTGCAGTCACCACACACACACACGGTTAGTGGAAACATCAGGTGTGCAGTTAGCACACACACACACACACACGGTTAGTGGAAACATCAGGTGTGCAGTCAGCACACACACACACACGGTTAGTGGAAACATCAGGTGTGCAGTTAGCACACACACACACACGGTTAGTGGAAACATCAGGTGTGCAGTCAGCACACACACACGGTTAGTGGAAACATCAGGTGTGCAGTCAGCACACACACACACACGGTTAGTGGAAACATCAGGTGTGCAGTCAGCACACACACACACACGGTTAGTGGAAACATCAGGTGTGCAGTCAGCACACACACACACACGGTTAGTGGAAACATCAGGTGTGCAGTTAGCACACACACACACACACACGGTTAGTGGAAACATCAGGTGTGCAGTCAGCACACACACACGGTTAGTGGAAACATCAGGTGTGCAGTCACCACACACACACGGTTAGTGGAAACATCAGGTGTGCAGTCAGCACACACACACACGGTTAGTGGAAACATCAGGTGTGCAGTCAGCACACACACACGGTTAGTGGAAACATCAGGTGTGCAGTCACCACACACACACACACACACACGGTTAGTGGAAACATCAGGTGTGCAGTCACCACACACACGGTTAGTGGAAACATCAGGTGTGCAGTTAGCACACACACACACACACACGGTTAGTGGAAACATCAGGTGTGCAGTCAGCACACACACACACACGGTTAGTGGAAACATCAGGTGTGCAGTTAGCACACACACACACACACGGTTAGTGGAAACATCAGGTGTGCAGTCAGCACACACACACGGTTAGTGGAAACATCAGGTGTGCAGTCAGCACACACACACACACGGTTAGTGGAAACATCAGGTGTGCAGTCAGCACACACACACACACGGTTAGTGGAAACATCAGGTGTGCAGTCAGCACACACACACACACGGTTAGTGGAAACATCAGGTGTGCAGTTAGCACACACACACACACACACACACGGTTAGTGGAAACATCAGGTGTGCAGTCAGCACACACACACGGTTAGTGGAAACATCAGGTGTGCAGTCACCACACACACACGGTTAGTGGAAACATCAGGTGTGCAGTCAGCACACACACACACGGTTAGTGGAAACATCAGGTGTGCAGTCAGCACACACACACGGTTAGTGGAAACATCAGGTGTGCAGTCACCACACACACACACACACACACACACACGGTTAGTGGAAACATCAGGTGTGCAGTCACCACACACACACACGGTTAGTGGAAACATCAGGTGTGCTGTCACCACACACACACACACACACACGGTTAGTGGAAACATCATGTGTGCTGTCACCACACACACACACACACACACACACGGTTAGTGGAAACATCAGGTGTGCTGTCACCACACACACACACACACACACACAGTTAGTGGAAACATCAGGTGTGCTGTCACCACACACACACACACACGGTTAGTGGAAACATCAGGTGTGCTGTCACCACACACACACACACACACACACACGGTTAGTGGAAACATCAGGTGTGCTGTCACCACACACACACACGGTTAGTGGAAACATCAGGTGTGCTGTCACCACAAACACATACGGTTAGAGGAAACATCAGGTGTGCAGTCAGCACACACACACACACACACACACACACGGTTAGTGGAAACATCAGGTGTGCTGTCACCACACACACACACACACACGGTTAGTGGAAACATCAGGTGTGCAGTCAGCACACACACACACGGTTAGTGGAAACATCAGGTGTGCAGTCAACACACACACACGGTTAGTGGAAACATCAGGTGTGCTGTCACCACACACACACACACACACACACGGTTAGTGGAAACATCATGTGTGCTGTTACCACACACACACACACACACGGTTAGTGGAAACATCAGGTGTGCTGTCACCACACACACACACACACACACGGTTAGTGGAAACATCAGATGTGCTGTCACCACACACACACACGGTTAGTGGAAACATCAGGTGTGCTGTCACCACACACACACACACGGTTAGTGGAAACATCAGGTGTGCTGTCACCACACACACACACGGTTAGTGGAAACATCAGGTGTGCTGTCACCACACACACACAGGTGTGCAGGTTAGTGGAAACATCAGGTGTGCAGTCAGCACACACACACACGGTTAGTGGAAACATCAGGTGTGCTGTCACCACACACACACACACACACGGTTAGTGGAAACATCAGGTGTGCTGTCACCACACACACACGGTTAGTGGAAACATCAGGTGTGCTGTCACCACACACACACACGGTTAGTGGAAACATCAGGTGTGCTGTCACCACACACACACACGGTTAGTGGAAACATCAGGTGTGCTGTCACCACACACACACACGGTTAGTGGAAACATCAGGTGTGCTGTCACCACACACACACGGTTAGTGGAAACATCAGGTGTGCTGTCACCACACACACACACACGGTTAGTGGAAACATCAGGTGTGCTGTCACCACACACACACACGGTTAGTGGAAACATCAGGTGTGCTGTCACCACACACACACGGTTAGTGGAAACATCAGGTGTGCAGTCAGCACACACACACACGGTTAGTGGAAACATCAGGTGTGCAGTCAGCACACACACACACACGGTTAGTGGAAACATCAGGTGTGCAGTCAGCACACACACACACACGGTTAGTGGAAACATCAGGTGTGCAGTCAGCACACACACACACGGTTAGTGGAAACATCAGGTGTGCTGTCACCACACACACACACACACACGGTTAGTGGAAACATCAGGTGTGCTGTCACCACACACACACACACACACACACACACGTGGAAACATCAGGTGTGCAGTCAGCACACACACACGGTTAGTGGAAACATCAGGTGTGCAGTCACCACACACACACGGTTAGTGGAAACATCAGGTGTGCAGTCAGCACACACACACGGTTAGTGGAAACATCAGGTGTGCAGTCACCACACACACACACACACACACACACACACACACGGTTAGTGGAAACATCAGGTGTGCAGTCAGCACACACACACACGGTTAGTGGAAACATCAGGTGTGCAGTCAGCACACACACACACACACGGTTAGTGGAAACATCAGGTGTGCAGTCACCACACACACACACACACACGGTTAGTGGAAACATCAGGTGTGCAGTCACCACACACACACACGGTTAGTGGAAACATCAGGTGTGCAGTTAGCACACACACACACACACACGGTTAGTGGAAACATCAGGTGTGCAGTCAGCACACACACACACACGGTTAGTGGAAACATCAGGTGTGCAGTCAGCACACACACACACACGGTTAGTGGAAACATCAGGTGTGCAGTCAGCACACACACACGGTTAGTGGAAACATCAGGTGTGCAGTCAGCACACACACACACACACGGTTAGTGGAAACATCAGGTGTGCAGTCAGCACACACACACACACGGTTAGTGGAAACATCAGGTGTGCAGTCACACACACACACACACACGGTTAGTGGAAACATCAGGTGTGCAGTTAGCACACACACACACACGGTTAGTGGAAACATCAGGTGTGCAGTCAGCACACACACACGGTTAGTGGAAACATCAGGTGTGCAGTCACCACACACACACGGTTAGTGGAAACATCAGGTGTGCAGTCAGCACACACACACACGGTTAGTGGAAACATCAGGTGTGCAGTCAGCACACACACACGGTTAGTGGAAACATCAGGTGTGCAGTCACCACACACACACACACACACGGTTAGTGGAAACATCAGGTGTGCAGTCACCACACACACACACGGTTAGTGGAAACATCAGGTGTGCTGTCACCACACACACACACACACACACACACGGTTAGTGGAAACATCATGTGTGCTGTCACCACACACACACACACACACGGTTAGTGGAAACATCAGGTGTGCTGTCACCACACACACACACACACACACAGTTAGTGGAAACATCAGGTGTGCTGTCACCACACACACACACACACGGTTAGTGGAAACATCAGGTGTGCTGTCACCACACACACACACACACACACACACGGTTAGTGGAAACATCAGGTGTGCTGTCACCACACACACACACACACACACACACACACACACGTTAGTGGAAACATCAGGTGTGCTGTCACCACACACACACACGGTTAGTGGAAACATCAGGTGTGCTGTCACCACAAACACATACGGTTAGAGGAAACATCAGGTGTGCAGTCAGCACACACACACACACACACACACACACGGTTAGTGGAAACATCAGGTGTGCTGTCACCACACACACACACACACACGGTTAGTGGAAACATCAGGTGTGCAGTCAGCACACACACACACACACACACGGTTAGTGGAAACATCAGGTGTGCAGTCAACACACACACACGGTTAGTGGAAACATCAGGTGTGCTGTCACCACACACACACACACACACACACACGGTTAGTGGAAACATCATGTGTGCTGTCACCACACACACACACACACACACACACGGTTAGTGGAAACATCAGGTGTGCTGTCACCACACACACACACACACACACGGTTAGTGGAAACATCAGGTGTGCTGTCACCACACACACACACGGTTAGTGGAAACATCAGGTGTGCTGTCACCACACACACACACACGGTTAGTGGAAACATCAGGTGTGCTGTCACCACACACACACACGGTTAGTGGAAACATCAGGTGTACAGTCAGCACACACACACACGGTAAGTGGAAACATCAGGTGTGCATTCAGCACACACACACACACGGTTAGTGCAAACATCAGGTGTGCAGTCAGCACACACACACACACGGTTAGTGGAAACATCAGGTGTGCAGTCAGCACACACACACACGGTTAGTGGAAACATCAGGTGTGCAGTCAACACACACACACGGTTAGTGGAAACATCAGGTGTGCTGTCACCACACACACACACACACACGGTTAGTGGAAACATCATGTGTGCTGTCACCACACACACACACACACACGGTTAGTGGAAACATCAGGTGTGCTGTCACCACACACACACACACACACACGGTTAGTGGAAACATCAGATGTGCTGTCACCACACACACACACGGTTAGTGGAAACATCAGGTGTGCTGTCACCACACACACACACACGGTTAGTGGAAACATCAGGTGTGCTGTCACCACACACACACACGGTTAGTGGAAACATCAGGTGTGCTGTCACCACACACACACACGGTTAGTGGAAACATCAGGTGTGCAGTCAGCACACACACACACGGTTAGTGGAAACATCAGGTGTGCTGTCACCACACACACACACACACACGGTTAGTGGAAACATCAGGTGTGCTGTCACCACACACACACGGTTAGTGGAAACATCAGGTGTGCTGTCACCACACACACACACGGTTAGTGGAAACATCAGGTGTGCTGTCACCACACACACACACGGTTAGTGGAAACATCAGGTGTGCTGTCACCACACACACACACGGTTAGTGGAAACATCAGGTGTGCTGTCACCACACACACACACGGTTAGTGGAAACATCAGGTGTGCTGTCACCACACACACACACACGGTTAGTGGAAACATCAGGTGTGCTGTCACCACACACACACACGGTTAGTGGAAACATCAGGTGTGCTGTCACCACACACACACACGGTTAGTGGAAACATCAGGTGTGCAGTCAGCACACACACACACGGTTAGTGGAAACATCAGGTGTGCAGTCAGCACACACACACACACGGTTAGTGGAAACATCAGGTGTGCAGTCAGCACACACACACACACGGTTAGTGGAAACATCAGGTGTGCAGTCAACACACACACACGGTTAGTGGAAACATCAGGTGTGCTGTCACCACACACACACACACACACGGTTAGTGGAAACATCATGTGTGCTGTCACCACACACACACACACACACGGTTAGTGGAAACATCAGGTGTGCAGTCAGCACACACACACGGTTAGTGGAAACATCAGGTGTGCAGTCACCACACACACACGGTTAGTGGAAACATCAGGTGTGCAGTCAGCACACACACACGGTTAGTGGAAACATCAGGTGTGCAGTCACCACACACACACACACACACACACACATGGTTAGTGGAAACATCAGGTGTGCAGTCAGCACACACACACACGGTTAGTGGAAACATCAGGTGTGCAGTCAGCACACACACACGGTTAGTGGAAACATCAGGTGTGCAGTCACCACACACACACACACACACACGGTTAGTGGAAACATCAGGTGTGCAGTCACCACACACACACACGGTTAGTGGAAACATCAGGTGTGCAGTTAGCACACACACACACACACACGGTTAGTGGAAACATCAGGTGTGCAGTCAGCACACACACA
The DNA here is from genome assembly GCF_021184085.1 of Oncorhynchus gorbuscha. Lineage (NCBI taxonomy): Eukaryota > Metazoa > Chordata > Actinopteri > Salmoniformes > Salmonidae > Oncorhynchus > Oncorhynchus gorbuscha. Next base: position 28,788,474 of record NC_060173.1, on the reverse strand, counting down.
CACGGTTAGTGGAAACATCAGGTGTGCAGTTAGCACACACACACACACGGTTAGTGGAAACATCAGGTGTGCAGTCAGCACACACACACGGTTAGTGGAAACATCAGGTGTGCAGTCAGCACACACACACACACGGTTAGTGGAAACATCAGGTGTGCAGTCAGCACACACACACACACACGGTTAGTGGAAACATCAGGTGTGCAGTCACACACACACACGCACACACACACACACACACGGTTAGTGGAAACATCAGGTGTGCAGTTAGCACACACACACACACACACGGTTAGTGGAAACATCAGGTGTGCAGTCAGCACACACACACGGTTAGTGGAAACATCAGGTGTGCAGTCACCACACACACACGGTTAGTGGAAACATCAGGTGTGCAGTCAGCACACACACACACACACACACACACGGTTAGTGGAAACATCAGGTGTGCAGTCAGCACACACACACGGTTAGTGGAAACATCAGGTGTGCAGTCACCACACACACACACACACACGGTTAGTGGAAACATCAGGTGTGCTGTCACCACACACACACACACAGGTTAGTGGAAACATCAGGTGTGCTGTCACCACACACACACACACACACACACACGGTTAGTGGAAACATCAGGTGTGCTGTCACCACACACACACACACACACGGTTAGTGGAAACATCAGGTGTGCTGTCACCACACACACACACACACACACAGTTAGTGGAAACATCAGGTGTGCTGTCACCACACACACACACACACACGGTTAGTGGAAACATCAGGTGTGCTGTCACCACACACACACGGTTAGTGGAAACATCAGGTGTGCTGTCACCACACACACACACGGTTAGTGGAAACATCAGGTGTGCTGTCACCACACACACACACGGTTAGTGGAAACATCAGGTGTGCTGTCACCACACACACACACGGTTAGTGGAAACATCAGGTGTGCTGTCACCACACACACACACGGTTAGTGGAAACATCAGGTGTGCTGTCACCACACACACACACGGTTAGTGGAAACATCAGGTGTGCTGTCACCACACACACACACGGTTAGTGGAAACATCAGGTGTGCTGTCACCACACACACACACGGTTAGTGGAAACATCAGGTGTGCAGTCAGCACACACACACACGGTTAGTGGAAACATCAGGTGTGCAGTCAGCACACACACACACACGGTTAGTGGAAACATCAGGTGTGCAGTCAGCACACACACACACACGGTTAGTGGAAACATCAGGTGTGCAGTCAACACACACACACGGTTAGTGGAAACATCAGGTGTGCTGTCACCACACACACACACACACACGGTTAGTGGAAACATCATGTGTGCTGTCACCACACACACACACACACACGGTTAGTGGAAACATCAGGTGTGCAGTCAGCACACACACACGGTTAGTGGAAACATCAGGTGTGCAGTCACCACACACACACGGTTAGTGGAAACATCAGGTGTGCAGTCAGCACACACACACGGTTAGTGGAAACATCAGGTGTGCAGTCACCACACACACACACACACACACACACACGGTTAGTGGAAACATCAGGTGTGCAGTCAGCACACACACACACGGTTAGTGGAAACATCAGGTGTGCAGTCAGCACACACACACGGTTAGTGGAAACATCAGGTGTGCAGTCACCACACACACACACACACACACGGTTAGTGGAAACATCAGGTGTGCAGTCACCACACACACACACGGTTAGTGGAAACATCAGGTGTGCAGTTAGCACACACACACACACACACGGTTAGTGGAAACATCAGGTGTGCAGTCAGCACACACACACACACGGTTAGTGGAAACATCAGGTGTGCAGTTAGCACACACACACACACGGTTAGTGGAAACATCAGGTGTGCAGTCAGCACACACACACGGTTAGTGGAAACATCAGGTGTGCAGTCAGCACACACACACACACGGTTAGTGGAAACATCAGGTGTGCAGTCAGCACACACACACACACGGTTAGTGGAAACATCAGGTGTGCAGTCAGCACACACACACACACGGTTAGTGGAAACATCAGGTGTGCAGTTAGCACACACACACACACGGTTAGTGGAAACATCAGGTGTGCAGTCAGCACACACACACGGTTAGTGGAAACATCAGGTGTGCAGTCACCACACACACACGGTTAGTGGAAACATCAGGTGTGCAGTCAGCACACACACACACGGTTAGTGGAAACATCAGGTGTGCAGTCAGCACACACACACGGTTAGTGGAAACATCAGGTGTGCAGTCACCACACACACACACACACACGGTTAGTGGAAACATCAGGTGTGCAGTCACCACACACACACACGGTTAGTGGAAACATCAGGTGTGCTGTCACCACACACACACACACACACACACACGGTTAGTGGAAACATCATGTGTGCTGTCACCACACACACACACACACACGGTTAGTGGAAACATCAGGTGTGCTGTCACCACACACACACACACACACACAGTTAGTGGAAACATCAGGTGTGCTGTCACCACACACACACACACACACGGTTAGTGGAAACATCAGGTGTGCTGTCACCACACACACACACACACACACACACGGTTAGTGGAAACATCAGGTGTGCTGTCACCACACACACACACACACACGGTTAGTGGAAACATCAGGTGTGCTGTCACCACACACACACACGGTTAGTGGAAACATCAGGTGTGCTGTCACCACAAACACATACGGTTAGAGGAAACATCAGGTGTGCAGTCAGCACACACACACACACACACACACACACACACACGGTTAGTGGAAACATCAGGTGTGCTGTCACCACACACACACACACACACACACACGGTTAGTGGAAACATCAGGTGTGCAGTCAGCACACACACACACGGTTAGTGGAAACATCAGATGTGCAGTCAACACACACACACGGTTAGTGGAAACATCAGGTGTGCTGTCACCACACACACACACACACACGGTTAGTGGAAACATCATGTGTGCTGTCACCACACACACACACACACACGGTTAGTGGAAACATCAGGTGTGCTGTCACCACACACACACACACACACACGGTTAGTGGAAACATCAGATGTGCTGTCACCACACACACACACGGTTAGTGGAAACATCAGGTGTGCTGTCACCACACACACACACACGGTTAGTGGAAACATCAGGTGTGCTGTCACCACACACACACACGGTTAGTGGAAACATCAGGTGTGCAGTCAGCACACACACACACGGTTAGTGGAAACATCAGGTGTGCAGTCAGCACACACACACACACGGTTAGTGGAAACATCAGGTGTGCAGTCAGCACACACACACACACGGTTAGTGGAAACATCAGGTGTGCAGTCAACACACACACACGGTTAGTGGAAACATCAGGTGTGCTGTCACCACACACACACACGGTTAGTGGAAACATCAGGTGTGCTGTCACCACACACACACACGGTTAGTGGAAACATCAGGTGTGCTGTCACCACACACACACACGGTTAGTGGAAACATCAGGTGTGCTGTGGGAGGTTTCCTTTGTTCAGTGTGGTGGATATAAGAGATATTTCTTTATCTATGATGACGACAGACAAAACCACAAACACCAGCGAGAGGACATGTTTTTCTTCCGATCTCTCTCTATGTCTGGTAGTCGTGTGTAGGTTGAGAGGTCAGTCTGGGGAGCTGTCAGCTCTGTGCTCCTGTCTGGTTGCTGACGGACTGGGGTCAGAGGTCGGGTGAGGGGTGAGAGAGCAGGACACGACCCAAACACACACAGCGTTGGGAGACGGCCCGAGACCCTCACAACAACCTGTCATCCCCCACACAGAGAACCATCAAACAGTGTACGTGTCTGTGATATTGGACATGTTAACATGGTCGTCATTGTAAATACAAATCTTTTATTAAAGGGGTACTGTGAGATTCTGTCAATGAAGTGGTCTTTGATGAACTCATGGACACCATTTTCATGTCTCTGCGTGCAGTATGAAGGAAGAGGTAGTTCTGCGGGCCAATGCTAACTATCGACTGGAAACACGCTACCATATCTCAGAGGCAGAGATATCAAAATGGTGTCCAAGTGTTAATCTGACTCTGGGTAAGTAGAAAAACTGCTTTATTGCCTGAATCTCACATTATCCTTTTAATAGAGTTGCCTGGTTAAATGAAGGTAAAATGGACATTCATCTGTTTGCCTGCCATGACTTATCATGATTATACTATTACAACACACACAGCCAAGAATACTATGGACCACTATCAAAGCCAGATATTTTATAAAAGCCAGCCTGTAGTACCCTTTTATGATTGATCCACTATACATATTTGTTATTCCTGAATATAAAGGCATATTTAAGAGCAGGAACAAATATCCCCACCGCTAGGACTTAGAGTAACTGGTGTATTAATATGGCACAAGGGACTTTGTGAACAATCAGGGCTAAGTTACTTCTCACAAATCACGCTGTCTAGTGTCAGGTGTGTCATCGCTAAACGGTTAGCATGTAGACTATCATAAACTGTGGCATATAAAAACCTGCCTCAGGAAAAAGGTTTACAACATGGTTCTCGTAGAAGAAGAAGAAGAGGTCTGTTGAAACAGCTGCTGAACTGCAATGTGATGAAACATAAACAAGTGGAAAATGACTTATTTCCAGGGATTGTGCCACACAGACACACAGACACAGACACACACCTGACCCTACTAGTTCAGACAATAGCATTGCCTGCAGACTCGCATAAGAGTGTTTGAGAGAGATAGAGAGATAGCCATTTGTACATTTAACCATTTGTACATTGTTACAACACTGTATATATCTGTTATTGTTTTGAAACTTCTGTATGTGTAATGTAGAGAGAGAGAGATAGAGCGAGATAGAGAGATAGAGCGAGATAGAAAGAGCTAGAGAGAGTTAGAGACAGAGAGAGATAGAGCAAGATAGAGAGAGAGATAGAGTTAGAGAGAGAAAGAGCGAGATAGAGAGAGAGAGAGAGAGAGATAGAGAAAGATGTATTCTAAAAGCCTCTCCTAATTACGATAACAGTAGCATTTCCTTTTTTCCAGTATAATATAGTAAATTGTACAACATTGTGCTGGGTGTCGAGACTGTATTTAGATTATGGTAAGTATACTGCAATATGAAATACAGAAACTTACTTGCTAATGAGCTGCCTGTAAGTTACTGCTAAAGATGGGAAGGTATAGATGAAGACAGTCAGTGAGCTATATGATAATAGAAGAGGCAACACACACTGTAGACTAGAGGTTTGCTGGATTCCGAGACCAGAGACTCCAATTTCAGAGAGAGCAGTATTCCAAACGCATCTTCTAATTGCTGAGCTCAGGGCTCATGCCAAGGCTTTCCTTTGACACACACACACACACACACACACACACACACACACACACACACACACACACACACACACACACACACACACACACACACACACACACACACACACACACACACACACACACACACACACACACACACACACACACACACACACACACTCCCAACTCCGCCTCTGTTCCTCCTTTCACGAGCCCCTTCTCCTCACATTTACTCATCCTCTCCTCCTCCAAACTGGATTAAAAGTACTTTTCATTAGCCACGCAGCCAGCAGATATAGCACTTAAAAATCACCCGATTATCATTTTTCACCCAGCAAACAGCATGAACACTTTCAAAACACACACACTCCAACATAATTACCTACCCTGTCATAGCAGCGAGATGGAGACTGCTGATTTCCAGCCTGCGTGTGTGTGTTTAGAAACCGCCTGCCTGCTTGCCTCTTATTGATATTAAAAGCTCTGCATAAACAGCTGTTTAAATGACTGTCACAGAGAGAGAGAGAGAGAGAGAGAGAAGAAATAAGAGAGGCTTCACTCACATCTCTCCGTGATCTCTCACAACTATGTTTTTCAGAAACATGGCTTTTGGCTTATCTGTCACATGGCAGGAAGAGTTTAGGAAGAGCATTCACTAGGACCATCTACTGCGACTGTTCAAGGTGAGGCGAGCGTTCACAAGTGGGGGGGGTGTTAAGTGAGTACATGTTTAAAACACTCTCTCCGCTCCCCCTGTCACCCGAGGCATTTATCACTGTGACAACGTCTCCACACACACACCCCCCACCATCCATGCGTTGGGCTGTCAGAGGAACGGGAGGGTGTAATTATGCCTGCAGATAAAGTAGGGACAGGCACGGGTCCTGTGTGATTAACTGGGAGACTGTTTGATCACATTTCACTAATTTGTGGCATAAATCTTCAGCCTGCCGTTCTCACTGGAGACCATTAGCCCCCAGACAGACAGACAGACACACAGACAGACACACAGACAGACACACAGACACACATACACACAGACAGACACACAGACACACAGACAGACACACAGACACACAGAAAGACACACAGACAGACACACAGACACACAGACAGACACACATACACACAGACACACAGACACACAGACACACACACATACACACATACACACAGACAGACACACAGACACACAGACAGACACACATACATACAGACAGACACACAGACACACAGACACACAGACATACACACAGACACACAGACACACAGAAAGACACACAGACACACATACACACAGACAGACACAGAGACACACAGACAGACACACAGACACACAGAAAGACACACAGACACACAGAAAGACACACAGACACACAGACAGACACACATACACACAGACACACAGACATACACACAGACACACAGACATACACACAGAAAGACACACAGACACACAGACAGATACACAGACAGACACACAGACACACATACACACAGACACACATACAGACACACAGACAGACACACAGACACACAGAAAGACACACAGACACACAGACACAGACACACAGACAGACACACATACACACAGACAGACACACAGACACACAGACACACAGACAGACACACATACACACAGACACACAGACACACAGACAGACACACAGACACACAGACAGACACACAGACAGACACACAGACACAGACACACAGACACACATACACACAGACACACAGACACACATACACACAGACACACAGACAGACACACAGACACACAGACAGACACACACACAGACACAGACACACAGACAGACAGACAGACAGACAGACAGACAGACAGACAGACAGACAGACAGACAGACAGACAGACAGACAGACAGACAGACAGACAGACAGACAGACAGACAGACAGACAGACAGACAGACAGACAGACAGACACAGCTTTTAGAAGAAGCTATGTGAGAGAGACAGAAAGAGAGAGAGATAAAGTCAAGACAGACAGAGGGAGAGATAGAAGGTGTCTGTGATGATATGTTTGAAACAGAGGAGTAAGAACCAAACATGAACTCAAAGGCATAATTATGACACGGAGAGAAAGAGAGAGAGAATAGAGAACCAAGCAAAAATCACTGGTCATTTGTAAACAGGTAACGACACAGGCCAGGTGTGTGAGCATATGTACTGGTGAGCAGGGGAGTGAAGGAAAGGGATGAGTGAGGAGGAGAGGGAGAGGAGGATGAGAGTGGGGAGACCATCTAATTTGTTTTTACACTGCCCTGTGCCAAATGGCTAAAACAGCCAATCAGGTAGCACATGCACAGTGGTACAGTAGGCAACAGTATTGACTGGTCACTGACCAGTAATGACATCATTCACAAGCCAAAAGGGGTGTGGCCTGTCAGAGACCTCAGTTCAATGAGGCAAGATATCATCTTTGGCTGAGGGAGAGACGTGAGGGAGAGATGTGAGGGAGAGATGTGAGGGAGACCAATCAAGTGAAAGAATAAGGTTTTTGGTGGCAATCAGCATTGAAATCACCATATCTTGCATTATAGTATAATAAACTAAGTACTGGGGCACTGAATTGATGTTTCAGCTGTAAGCTAGCAAGGAAAGTCGATAGACAGATACGTGAAACACATTTGACAGAAGTAATGAAAGTCACAAAAATTTGAATACCAAACTGTTTTTCCTGTTCTAGTATCGAAAAAGTACTAAAGTTTCGGTTTACCGTGCAGTGCAACACTAGTATCCTTGATGTGAATCTGCCACATAAACAGCTCTACTGTGTTTTGGACTCTCTCTCTACCGCACCTGCTGTCTCTGACTCTGAATGATCGGCTATGAAACGCCAACTGACATTTACTCCTGAGGTGCTGACCTGTTGCACCCTCTACAACCACTGTGATTATTATTATCTGACCCAGCAGGTCATCTATGAACGTTTGAACATCTTGGCCAAGTTCTGTTATCATCTCCACCCGGCACAACCAGAAGAAGACTGGCCACTCCTCATAGCCTGGTTCCTCTCTAGGTTTCTTACAAAATCCCTGCCTTTCTAGGGAGTTTTTCCTAGCCACTGTGCTTTTACATCTGCATTGCTTGCTGTTTGGGGTTTTAGGCTGGGTTTCTATATATTTATCAATAAATGTGATTGATACTGTCTAATGGGGATATTACACTTGCAGATTGAGGCCTGACTGTGTGTTTGTGTTCAACTCTCTCTCTCTGTGTGCGTGTGTGTGTGCGTGCGTGCGTGAGTGGGTGAGTGAGTGAGTGAGTGAGTGAGTGAGTGAGTGAGTTGAGAACAAGGGCATGGTGTATGGAGCCATCCAGCCCTGAGCAGAGTAGCCATACTTTCATGGTCGGTTTCCATTTAACTGTGGGAGTGACAGGGAACATGGTGCCATTAACACGTCCCACAGGCCTGGAGGAGAGGAAATGGACAGATAAAACCTCCCTGGGGAGAGGAGGAGAGGAGGTTATAGAGAGGCTAGGACTCACAGTCCGCATTTAAACCAAAGGACCTGCTGTTAAAATGGAACAGCCACTCCTCCACGTCTCCCTATCCCTCCACAACAACCTTATCTCTCTGGAACAAAAGCAGGATGTATCCAGCCCCTCCCTCTCTCTCTCTCTCTCTCTCTCTCTCTCTCTCTCTCTCTCTCTCTCTCTCTCTCTCTCTCTCTCTCTCTCTCTCTCTCTCTCTCTCTCTCTCTCTCTCTCTCTCTCTCTCTCTCTCTCTCTCTCTCTCTCTCTCTCTCTCTCTCTCTCTCTCTCTCTCTCTCTCTCTCTCTCTCTCTCTCTCACAGTACCTTCAGAAAGTATTCATACCCCTTGACGCACACCACCTTTTGTTGATTTACAGACTGAATTCAAAATGGATTAAATATATGTTTTTCTTAGCAATCTACACACAATCCCTTTGAAGGAAAAGTGAAAACATGTTTTTAGATATTTTTGCAAAGTATTCATACCCCTGAGTCAATACTTTGTAGAAACACCTTTGGCACCGATTGAGTGTTTCTGGGTAAGTCTCTGAGAGCTTTCCACACCTGGATTGTGCAACATATGCCCATTATTCTCTAAAAAATTATACAAGCTGTCAACTTGGCTGTTGATAATTGAGGGAAAGCAGAGCATTTTCAGGTCAGATTTTCATGGTAATTTAACTCAACCACCCAGGAATAATCACTGTCTTCTTGGTAAGCAACGCCTTGTGTTTTAGGTTATTATCCTGCTGAAAGGTGAATTCATCTCCCAGTGTCTAGTGGAAAGCAGACTGAATCAGGTTTACCTATAGGATTTTGCCTGTGTTTTGCCTGTGCTTAGCTGAAAAACTCCCCAGTCCTTAACAATTACAAGCATACCCATTCCATGATGCAGCCACCACTATGCTTAAAAATATGAAGAGGGGTACTCAGTAATGTGTTGCATTGAATTTTCCACAAACATAAAGTTAATTGCTATGCCAAAATGTATTGCAGTTTTACTTTAGTGCCTTGTTGCAAACAGGATGCATGTTTTGGAATATTTTTATTCTGCACAAGGTTCCCCTCTGTCAATTAGGTCAGTATTATGGAGTAACTACAACGTTGTTGATCCATCCTCAGTTTTCTCCTACATTTATCACAGCCATTAAACTCTGTAACTTTTTTAAAGTCACCATTGGTCTCATGGTGAAATCATGGTGAAATCAAATGAAAGTGTAATGCTTACTTACAGGCTCTAACCAATACTGCAAAAACAGTATTGAACAATAGGTAAGTAAAGAAATAAAAACAACAGTAAAAAGACAATGAAAAATAACAGTAGCGAGGCTATATAGAGTCGTGGCCAAAAGTTTAGAGTCACAAATATTAATTTCCACAAAGTTTGCTGCCTCAGTTCGTATGATGTCAATTTGCATATACTCCAGAATGTTATGACGAGTGATCAGATGAATTACAATGAATTGCAAAGTCCCTCTTTGCCATGCAAGTGAACTGAATCTCAAAAAAACATTTCCACTGCATTTCAGCCCTGCCACAAAAGGACCAGCTGACATCATGTCAGTGATTCTCTCGTTAACACAGGTGTGAGTGTTGACGAGTACAAGGCTAGAGATCTAGACAAGGCTAGAGATTTTGGCCATGACTGTACAGTAGCGAGGCTATAAAAGTAGCGAGGCTACATACAGAATCCCTGAACAGTTTCCTTCCTCTCAGGCAACTGAGGAGGACGCCTGTATATATGTAGTGACTGGGTGTATTGATACACCATCCAAAGTGTAATTAAACATTTCCCCATGCTCAATGTCTACTTTTTATGACATATCTATCAATAGGTGCCCTTCTTCGCAAGAAATTGGAAAATGTTGGTCTTTGTGGTTGAATCTGTGTTTGAAATTCACTGCTCGGTAGTCATTCAGAAATCATGTTAAATACTATTATTGCACAGTGAGTCCATGCAACTTATGTGACTTGTTAAGCTCATTTTTACTTATGAACTTATTTAGACTGGTCATAACAAAGGGCTTGAATGCTTATTGACTCAAGCATTTCAGCTTTTCATTTTATTTGTAAAAAATAAACATAATATTATCCGGTATTGTGTGTAGGCCAGTGACAAAAGAAATCAGCATTTTATCCATTTTAAATGTAGCCTGTATCACAACAAAATGTGGAAAAAGTCAAGGGGTGTGAATACATTCTAAAGGCACTGTAAGTGTGTGTGTGTGTGTGTGTGTTTGCGGTGTGTGTTTGCATGTGTGTGTGTCGTAGTGACCTCTGGAGGGTGTTCACCTCCTAAAGAGCCTGATCCCCTGGCTCCTTTCTGTAAAGCATATCCCCTAAACTGCACTTAATACAGTCCACAGTGTCAGTCAGCCTTCGCCCCAGCCAGTGTCAGCCAGCCTTCGCCCCAGCCAGTGTCAGCCAGCCTTCGCCTCAGCCAGTGTCAGCCAGCCTTCGCCCCAGCCAGGGTCAGCCAGCCTTCGCCCCAGCCAGGGTCAGCAAGCAGTGCTGCTGCTTGCAGAGGTTAAGTATCTGTCAGGGTGGGTGACACATGGCTCCGAATGACTCTGTCACACAGGGACAAGACCAAACAAACTCTGTCACACAGGGACAAGACCAAACAAACTCTGTCACACAGGGACAAGACCAAACAAACTCTGTCACACAGGGACAAGACCAAACAAACTCTGTCACACAGGGACAAGACCAAACAAACTCTGTCACACAGGGACAAGACCAAACAAACTCTGTCACACAGGGACAAGACCAAACAAACTCTGTCACACAGGGACAAGGCCAAACAAACTCTGTCACACAGGGACAAGACCAAACAAACTCTGTCACACAGGGACAAGACCAAACCAGTTGGAGAGAAGCACCTAGTGGACTTTAACCACTCAACTGCAGAGAGAGACAGAGATCGCAGCCAAGATTGGGCCTTAAGAGTCACTCCACTGAAAGAAGTACCACTAAGAGGATTTGTACACCCATCATCTGAGGTTGTTCTGAAATGTTTTCTGTAGTTAGAAACAGATATGAGTAGCATTCCTGAAACATTATTTAGTTAAAATGTAATGTGATCTCTGAGAAATGACACTAATTGATTACACCCAAATTGGCCATTTTAATTTATAGGATTCATCTAATCTTTCATATACTGAATATAGTACCTAACATCTGATTTGGACCATACATCTTCCTAACAATGAGTGAGACATGAGGAATTTCATAAAACGATCAATATATACTCATGATGCTCATGATGACAATAAATTGTACAGTCATCCTCACAATTCAAGCGAGTCCTGCATGAAAGCAATTCAGTTAGTCCTCTTAGGCTTAATTTGTGTCCAGGATGTGGGGGGTCCATGGGTGTCTTTCTCAATGGTAGGAAGAATTTTGGTTCAAATCAGATGTAAGGTACTATATTTATTGAACATTAAATGAATCCTATAAATAAAAATGCCCAATTTGGGTGCAATCAGAGATACATTTTAACCAAATAACATTTCAGTAATGCTAATATTGATCTAGTCTGGGCTGATCTAATCTGATCTGGTCTGGAATGGTGTGGGCTGAAACGATTTCTGAACAATCTGAGATAATTGGTGTCGTGGCTTGCTGAAATGACATGGAATGATCCCTTAGTAAAAATGAAAACTAAAGAGAAAAAGGTGCAGGGGAGATGCTGGTGGAGATAAACAGAGATGGGAGAGCACCTTTTATCTGACTTAATCATGTAGAACAAAAATAAAATAAACTCAAACAGATAATGGTCGCCAAGTAGGGTTGTATGGCAAAGAAACCTGGCCTTAGCCTTTAGCTACTCTCTGATTGGCTCAATAGAGGAGCACAGGCAAGGCCTTTTCTATCTCTGCTCCTGCACTCCTCCTTTTTCTCTGCTTTCCCTTCTCCTCTCTCCTTTCCCTCCTCTCCTCTTTCCCTCCTCTCCTTTCTCCTTTCCCTCCTGTCCTCTCTCCTTTCCCTCCTCTCTCTCTCTCCTCTCTTCTCTGCTTTCTCTCCTCTCCTCTTTCCCTCCCTTCCCTCCCTCCTCTCCTCTCTCCTTTCCCTCCTCTCCTCTTTCCCTCCTCTCCTTTCTCCTTTCCCTCCTGTCCTCTCTCCTTTCCCTCCTCTCTCTCTCTCCTCTCTTCTCTGCTTTCTCTCCTCTCCTCTTTCCCTCCCTTCCCTCCCTCCTCTCCTTTCTCCTTTCCCTCCTCTTCTCCTTCCCTCCTCTCTCTCTCCTCTCCTCTCTGCTCTGGTTTCCCTCCTCTCCTCTTTCCATCCCTCCTCTCCTCTGTCCTTTCCCTCCTCTCCTCTCTCCTTTCCCTCATTATCTCTCCTTTCACTCCACTTCTCCTTTCTCCTTTCCCTCCTCCTCTCCTCTCTCATTCCCTCCCCTCCTCTCTCCTTTCCCTCCTCTCCTCTCTCCTTTCCCTCCTCTCCTCTCTCCTTTCCTTCCTTACGTTCTACCCCCCTTCCTTCACCCTCCCTCCCTCCCGCCAGGACCAATCAGGTTCAAAGCTTTACTTCCTCTCTAGTCCCTCATTAGCATCCCAGTGGCGAACCGCCAGTCACAGCTGTTTCAAAGGACCTGCTAGTCCAATCAGATTCCTCATCTCTGAGGTCTTATCGCCATGGACAACCAGCTTCTCCAGCTACCACTTCAAACAACATCATGGCCATGCTGGTTGCTATGAGTTACGACAGGCATACACACGCAAGCAGGCGCGTACACACGGGCGTTATGGGTTAGGACAGCTAGTCTGAGAGCAGTGGGCATCAGATTGCATCTCCCTGGAATGGTGCTGTATTAGAAGTGACAGTTAGTGAATTGGTTAGCTCTATAGTGACTTCCTTAGTTATGACTCCTGCCTGGAGATGCACTATAGACATTATCATACATCTTGTTCTGTAGATATGTTAAATTACTGTGGTAGGATTTCATCTCTATCTTCTGTTACAGTATCTTTATCTAGGGCTGGGGTATACTCATATGTTACAGTATCTTTATCTGGGGCTGGGGTATACTCATACGTTACAGTATCTTTATCTAGAGCTGGGGTATACTCATATGTTACAGTATCTTTATCTAGGGCTGGGGTATACTCATATGTTACAGTATCTTTATCTAGGGCTGGGGTATACTCATATGTTACAGTATCTTTATCTAGGGCTGGGGTATACTCATATGTTACAGTATCTTTATCTAGGGCTGGGGTATACTCATATGTTACAGTATCTTTATCTAGAGCTGGGGTATACTCATACGTTACAGTATCTTTATCTAGGGCTGGGGTATACTCATATGTTACAGTATCTTTATCTAGGGCTGGGGTATACTCATGTGTTACAGTATCTTTATCTAGGGCTGGGGTATACTCATATGTTACAGTATCTTTATCTAGGGCTGGGGTATACTCATATGTTACAGTATCTTTATCTAGGGCTGGGGTATACTCATATGTTACAGTATCTTTATCTAGAGCTGGGGTATACTCATATGTTACAGTATCTTTATCTAGGGCTGGGGTATACTCATATGTTACAGTATCTTTATCTAGGGCTGGGGTATACTCATATGTTACAGTATCTTTATCTAGGGCTGGGGTATACTCATATGTTACAGTATCTTTATCTAGGGCTGGGGTATACTCATATGTTACAGTATCTTTATCTGGGGCTGGGGTATACTCATACGTTACAGTATCTTTATCTAGAGCTGGGGTATACTCATATGTTACAGTATCTTTATCTAGGGCTGGGGTATACTCATATGTTACAGTATCTTTATCTAGGGCTGGGGTATAATCATATGTTACAGTATCTTTATCTAGGGCTGGGGTATACTCATATGTTACAGTATCTTTATCTAGGGCTGGGGTATACTCATATGTTACAGTATCTTTATCTAGAGCTGGGGTATACTCATACGTTACAGTATCTTTATCTAGGGCTGGGGCAATCATATGTTACAGTATCTTTATCTAGGGCTGGGGTATACTCATATGTTACAGTATCTTTATCTAGGGCTGGGGTATACTCATGTGTTACAGTATCTTTATCTAGGGCTGGGGTATACTCATATGTTACAGTATCTTTATCTAGGGCTGGGGTATACTCATATGTTACAGTATCTTTATCTAGGGCTGGGGTATACTCATATGTTACAGTATCTTTATCTAGGGCTGGGGTATACTCATGTGTTACAGTATCTTTATCTAGGGCTGGGGTATACTCATATGTTACAGTATCTTTATCTAGGGCTGGGGTATACTCATGTGTTACAGTATCTTTATCTAGGGCTGGTATACTCATATGTTACAGTATCTTTATCTAGGGCTGGGGTATACTCATACGTTACAGTATCTTCATCTAGGGCTGGGGTATACTCATATGTTACAGTATCTTTATCTAGGGCTGTGGTATACTCATATGTTACAGTATCTTTATCTAGGGCTGGTGTATACTCATGTGTTACAGTATCTTTATCTAGGGCTGGGGTATATTCATATGTTACAGTATCTTTATCTATGGCTGGGGTATACTCATATGTTACAGTATCTTTATCTAGGGCTGGGGTATACTCATATGTTACAGTATCTTTATCTGGGGCTGGGGTATACTCATATTTACAGTATCTTTATCTAGGGCTGGGGTATACTCATGTGTTACAGTATCTTTATCTAGGGCTGGGGTATACTCATATGTTACAGTATCTTTATCTAGGGCTGGGGTATACTCATATGTTACAGTATCTTTATCTAGGGCTGGGGTATACTCATATGTTACAGTATCTTTATCTAGGGCTGGGGTATACTCATGTGTTACAGTATCTTTATCTAGGGCTGGGGTATACTCATATGTTACAGTATCTTTATCTAGGGCTGGGGTATACTCATGTGTTACAGTATCTTTATCTAGGGCTGGGGTATACTCATATGTTACAGTATCTTTATCTAGGGCTGGGGTATACTCATACATTACAGTATCTTCATCTAGGGCTGGGTATACTCATATGTTACAGTATCTTTATCTAGGGCTGTGGTATACTCATATGTTACAGTATCTTTATCTAGGGCTGGTGTATACTCATGTGTTACAGTATCTTTATCTAGGGCTGGGGTATACTCATATGTTACAGTATCTTTATCTAGGGCTGGGGTATACTCATATGTTACAGTATCTTTATCTAGGGCTGGGGTATACTCATATGTTACAGTATCTTTATCTAGGGCTGGGGTATACTCATATTTACAGTATCTTTATCTAGGGCTGGGGTATACTCATATGTTACAGTATCTTTATCTAGGGCTGGGGTATGCTAAAAAACAAACACTAACATTACAGATATTACACTATACAACAGGAAAAAGAAGAGACAACGATGACTGTTTAACTTACCTTTAGTCCATGAGTAGATAATGGTTCCAGGAACATGACAAAATGAAGGAAAAACATCATTCGATAAGTGCATTTTAGTATGTCTCTAAGATTGTGTACAAATCCCACCAAATTAGTAAACATAAACTTAGTTTTTGCAGCTGCAATCTAGCCTCCCCCCGGTAGTCCCAGCCTCTCTATCCAGCTGGCCAAATGGAAACACACACACATCGTTGTGTCGACATTCACAAAGGAAAAATACACATTGTTTATTCAACTATAACTACAGTATGACTTTCAACGCCAAGGTGCCACCTGGGTAAGTGTGTAACATTGTATTCAAGGAGAGGTGGAAAAACACTCCTTACTCATCCATGTGTATCTCTACAGTTCACACACACACACATTTATACACGCACGCACACACACACACACATTTATACACGCACACACACACATGTTTATACACACGCACACACATTTATACACACACACACACACACGTTTATACACGCACACGCACACACATTTATACACGCACACACACATTTTTACACGCACACACACACACGTTTATACACGCACATGCACACACATTCATAGACACACACACACACATTTATACACGCACACACACACATTTATACACGCACACGCACACACATTTATACGCACACACACATTTATACACACACACACACATTTATACACGCACACACACACACACATTTATACACACACACACACATTTATACACGCACACACACATTTATACACGCACACACACACACACACATTTATACACGCACACACACATTTATACACACACACACATTTATACACGCACACACACACACATTTATACACGCACACACACACACATTTATACACGCACACACACACACATTTATACACGCACACACACATTTATACACACACACACACACATTTATACACGCACACACACACACACACATTTATACACGCACACACACACACACACATTTATACACGCACACACACACACACATTTATACACGCACACACACACACGCACACACACATTCACACACACACATTTATACACGCACACACACACATTTATTCACGCACATTTATACACACATTTATACACACACATTTATACACACACACACATTTATACACACACACATTTATACACACATTTATACACACACATTTATACACACACATTTATACACACACACACATTTATACACACACACATTTATACACGCACACACACATTTATACACCCATTTATACACACACACACATTGATACACACACACACACATTTATACACACACACATTTATACACACACACACACATTTATACACACACACACACATTTATACACACACCCATTTATACACACACATTTATACACACACACATTTATACACACACACACACATTTATATACACACACACACATTTATACACACACACGTTTATACACACACACATTTATACACACACACATTTATACACACACACACACATTTATACACACACATTTATACACACACATTTATACACACACATTTATACACACACATTTATACACACACACATTTATACACACACACACACATTTATACACACACACATTTATACACACACACACACATTTATACACACACACACACATTTATACACACACACACATTTATACACACACATTTATACACTTACACACATTTATACACACACACACACATTTATACACACACACACACATTTATACACACACACACACACATTTATACACACACACACACACATTTATACACACACACACATTTATACACACACACATTTATACACACACACATTTATATACACACACACACATTTATACACACACACACATTTATACACACACACACTTATACACACACATTTATACACACACATTTATACACACACACATTTATACACACACACACACACATTTATACACACACACATTTATACACACACACACGCATTTATATACACACACACACATTTATACACACACACACATTTATACACACACACACACACACACATTTATACACACACACACACATTTATACACACACACACACATTTATACACACACACACGCACACCATTCTCATGTGGGGTGGTAAGTGATATTGTACTCCAGGGGAGTCAGGTACATGAAGGTACAAGGAGAGAAAAGTAAAGAGGTACAACGGGAGAACAGGGACACAGCCTGTTTGTCATTGTGGAGAATCCCAGAGAGACTCCACTCTCATTCTCTCTGCTCTGTCTATCCCTCCGCAGCCGACCCTCTCCTCTTTTCCCCCTGCTCTCCAGGCCCCTCAGCTCTCTCAGGTCCTTCTGTCTGCTCTCTCTCCTACACCTTGCCCCCATTTCCCCTCCCTTCCTCCTCTCACCTTACAGGGAGAGAGAGAGACACTCTCCCTCCCTGTGTCTCTCTCCCTCCCTGTGTCTCTCTCTACCTGTCTCTCTCTCCCTCCCTGTCTCTCTCTCCCTCCCTGTCTCTCTCTCCCTCCCCGTGTCTCTCTCCCTCCCCGTGTCTCTCTCCCTCCCCGTGTCTCTCTCCCTCCCCGTGTCTCTCTCCCTCCCCGTGTCTCTCTCCCTCCCCGTGTCTCTCTCCCTCCCCGTGTCTCTCTCTCTACCCGTGTCTCTCTCCCTCCCCATGTCTCTCTCCCTCCCTGTGTCTCTCTCTACCTGTCTCTCTCTCCCTCCCTGTCTCTCTCTCCCTCCCTGTCTCTCTCTCCCTCCCTGTGTCTCTCTCCCTCCCCGTGTCTCTCTCCCTCCCCGTGTCTCTCTCCCTCCCCGTGTCTCTCTCCCTCCCCGTGTCTCTCTCCCTCCCCGTGTCTCTCTCCCTCCCCGTGTCTCTCTCTCTACCCGTGTCTCTCTCCCTCCCCATGTCTCTCACTACCTCCCCGTGTCTCTCTCCCTCCCCGTGTCTCTCTCCCTCCCCGTGTCTCTCTCCTCCCTGTGTCTCTCTCCCTCCCTGTGTCTCTCTCCCTCCCTGTGTCTCTCTCCCTCCCCGTGTCTCTCACTCCCTCCCCGTGTCTCTCTCCCTCCCTGTGTCTCTCTCCCTCCCTGTGTCTCTCTCCCTCCCCGTGTCTCTCTCCCTCCCTGTGTCTCTCCCTCCCTGTGTCTCTCTCCCTCCCTGTGTATCTCTCCCTCACTGTGTCTCTCTCTCTCCCTGTGTCTCTCTCTCCCTCCCGGTCTCTCTCTCCCTCCCGGTCTCTCTCCCTCCCTGTGTCTCTCTCCCTCCCGGTCTCTCTCCCTCCCTGTGTCTCTCTCCCTCCCTGTGTCTCTCTCCCTCCCTGTGTCTCTCTCTCTCCCTGTGTCTCTCTCTCTCCCTGTCTCTCTCTCCCTCCCTGTGTCTCTCTCCCTCCCTGTGTCTCTCTCCCTCCCTGTGTCTCTCTCCCTCCCTGTGTCTCTCTCCCTCCCTGTCTCCCTCTCCCTCCCGGTGTCTCTCTCCCTCCCTGTGTCTCTCTCCCTCCCTGTCTCTCTCTCCCTCCCTGTGTCTCTCTCTCTCCCTGTGTCTC
Organism: Oncorhynchus gorbuscha; assembly: GCF_021184085.1. Lineage (NCBI taxonomy): Eukaryota > Metazoa > Chordata > Actinopteri > Salmoniformes > Salmonidae > Oncorhynchus > Oncorhynchus gorbuscha. Next base: position 28,768,649 of record NC_060173.1, on the reverse strand, counting down.
TCTCTCTCCCTGTCTCTCTCTCCCTCCCTGTGTCTCTCTCCCTCCCTGTGTCTCTCTCCCTCCCTCCCTGTCTCTCTCTCCCTCCCTGTCTCTCTCTCCCTCCCTGTGTCTCTCTCTCTCCCTGTCTCTCTCTCCCTCCCGGTCTCTCTCTCCCTCCCGGTCTCTCTCCCTCCCTGTGTCTCTCTCCCTCCCTGTGTCTCTCTCCCTCCCCGTGTCTCTCTCTCTCCCTGTGTCTCTCTCCCTCCCTGTCTCTCTCCCTCCCTGTGTCTCTCTCTCTCCCTGTGTCTCTCTCCCTCCCCTTGCACTTCTCTCCTCAGAGTTAATATGGAGATCTCCTCCTTCCCTTCTCTCCTCAGTTCCATAGAGGTCTGTAGTTACATGGCTGTCTGACCTGATCTTTGTCTCTGTCTTGACACACCAATAGTTCTCCAGCTGCATGTCACAGAGATGAGACAGGGAGGAGGGGAGGGTAGAGGTATACAGGCAGACAGTCAAGCAGGGAGGAGGGGAGGGTAGAGGTATACAGGCAGACAGTCAGGCAGGGAGGAGGGGAGGGTAGAGGTATACAGACAGACAGTCAGGCAGGGAGGAGGGGAGGGTAGAGGTATACAGACAGACAGTCAGGCAGGGAGGAGGGGAGGGTAGAGGTATACAGGCAGACAGTCAGGCAGGGAGGAGGGGAGGGTAGAGGTATACAGGCAGACAGTCAGGCAGGGAGGAGGGTAGAGGTATACAGACAGACAGTCAGGCAGGGAGGAGGGGAGGGTAGAGGTATACAGGGAGACAGTCAAGCAGGGAGGAGGAGAAATCTCTATCTGCTCTCTGGGCTGCCGGTGGGTTATGCGGTGGGGTAGCATTGGATCCAGCCCAAATGTGTTTGAGAGTGTGTCCGTGACCCAGTGTGTGATAAGGCTGTGCAGTAGTGGTCCTGAGAGACCAGAGGACCCTGCTCTCCTGATTATTCATTTATCACTAGTGGCAGAATAAACCAGCCCAGATCAGACCAGACTGGCCCAAATCAGACCAGCCCTGATCAGACCAGCCCAGATCAGACCAGACTGGCCCAAATCAGACCAGCCCTGATCAGACCCGCCCTGATCAGACCAGCCCACACCAACCACAATCACTTTTCCATTTCTCTATCCCTCCATATCCCTCTATCCCCTCCCTCGATCCCCCTTTCTATCCCTCTGTTTACTTCTGTATTCCCGCTCTCCCTTGGCACACAGCCATATTCTCCCCATCTCCCTGCACCACTGAATCCCCAATATTTGAACTCAGATCCAGTCCATTTCTACAACGCCATGTATCCCCCAATATCTGAACTCTGATCCAGTCTATTCTTACATCGCCATGTGTCCCCCAATATCTGAACTCTGATCCAGTCCATTCTTACATCGCCATGTGTCCCCCAATATCTGAACTCTGATCCAGTCCATTCTTACATCGCCATGTGTCCCCCAATATCTGAACTCTGATCCAGTCTTATCCACGTTTCCCAAACTCAGTCATACAGGAGAGGGGAGGAGAGGAGAGGGGAAGAGAGGAGAGTTTAACATTATGACAGTCCCCCACTGCCCTAGCCTAGCCCATTTACTCTGGTCCTGACACTTGGACAGAGAGGGAATTATAATCGTTGAGACATTCATGAGAGAGGGGGAGCAAATGTACTTAACCAGCAGACATGTTCCCCATTCTACTTTCTTCCTGGTTGGGGAGTAATTGGAAAAGCATCTAGGATGAAGAAAGGGGAGTAATCTGGAATATGCAGGCTGTCCTGTCCATACACGCACAGACTCGCAAACACACGGATTCAGAGGCAGTCTGTCACACGCATAATACCCCTTTCTTGCCTCTCCACCCTCTCTCTCGTCTCTTCTGACTGGAGCCCCTCAACCCTCCCCTTCCCCCTCTCTCTTCTCCACTTCCCCCTCTCTCTTCTCCCATTCCCCCTCTCTCTAGTTCCATTCCCCCTCTCTCTTCTCCCCTTCCCCCTCTCTCTTCTCCCAAACCCCCTCTCTCTAGTCCCCTTCCCCTCTCTCTAGTCCCCTTCCCCCTCTCTCTTCTCCCATTCCCCCTCTCTCTAGTCCCCTTCCCCCTCTCTCTTCTCCCATTCCCCCTCTCTCTTCTCCCATTCCCCCTCTCTCTTCTCCCATTCCCCCTCTCTCTTCTCCCATTCCCTCTCTCTCTAGTCCCATTCCCCCTCTCTCTTCTCCCATTCCCCCTCTCTCTTCTCCCATTCCCCCTCTCTCTTCTCCCATTCTCCCTCTCTCTTCTCCCATTCCCCCTCTCTCTTCTCCCATTCCCCCTCTCTCTTCTCCCATTCCCTCTCTCTCTAGTCCCATTCCCCCTCTCTCTTCTCCCCTTCCCCCTCTCTCTTCTCCCATTCCCCCTCTCTCTTCTCCCATTCCCCCTCTCTCTTCTCCCATTCCCCCTCTCTCTCTTATCACCTTCCCCCTCTCTCTTCTCCCATTCCCCCTCTCTCTTCTCCCATTCCCCCTCTCTCTAGTCCCATTCCCCCTCTCTCTTCTCCCCTTCCCCTCTCTCTTCTCCCATTCCCCCTCTCTTCTCCCATTCCCCATCTCTCTTCTCCCATTCCCCCTCTCTCTTCTCCCATTCCCCCTCTCTCTTCTCCCATTCCTCCTCTCTCTCTTCTCCCATTCCCCCTCTCTCTTCTCCCATCCCCCTCTCTCTTCTCCCATTCCCCCTCTCTCTTCTCCCATTCCCCCTCTCTCTTCTCCCCTTCCCCCTCTCTTTTCTCCCATTCCCCCTCTCTCTAGTCCCATTCCCTCTCTCTTCTCCCATTCCCCCTCTCTCTTCTCCCATTCCCCCTCTCTCTTCTCCCATTCCCCCTCTCTCTAGTCCCATTCCCCCTCTCTCTTCTCCCATTCCCCCTCTCTCTTCTCCCATTCCCCCTCTTCTCCCATTCCCCCTCTCTCTCTAATTCTGTTATTCTGACTGTAGGGCTCTCTCCCCAGATGGAGCTCTGAAGCCCTGCCTCCAGATGTGGAGAGAGAAATGAGAGGAGTAAAGAAGAGGACTGGGAGGGGAGAAATGAGAGGAACAAATAGTGACAGAGGAAAGAGAGAAGAAAGAGATTGTGAGGGGGAGAAGGTGGAGAGACGACAGAGGGAGAGAAAAAGGGTAAAGGGGGAAGAGAGCTGTAGACAGGATATGTGTGTGTGTGTGTGTGTGTGTGTGTGTGTGTGTGTGTGTGTGTGTGTGTGTGTGTGTGTGTGTGTGTGTGTGTGTGTGTGTGTGTGTGTGTGTGTGTGTGTGTGTGTGTGTGTGTGTGTGTGTGTGTGTGTGTGTGTGTGTGTGTGTGTGTGTGTGTGTGTGTGTGTGTGCGTGCGTGCGTGCGCGTGCATGTGTGTGTGCGCGGGTGTGTGTGTATGTGTGTGTGTATGTGTGACAGCTGTGTGAACCCTGGGGAGTTAACAGCTGAGGCTCCACTACAAATACACTCCTCTGTCTCCTCATCTTATTTGTCTGTATTACAATACTGTCTAATTATCTCTCTCTCACCTTTTCATGCTAAGTTATCTCCCCATCCCTTTGTTAATTGCCCATGTTTTACTGTCCCGGTGACTCGTGTGACCATGTCTGTCAGTGGCTTATTGTCGCCTTGTGGGGAATAAGGTCCTGGACAGTGTGTGAATGGTAAATGACATCAGTGTCTCTCCGTAGCACTAGAGACAGACAGTGTGTGGATGGTAAATGACATCAGTGTCTCTCTGTAGCACTAGAGACAGACAGTGTGTGGATGGTAAATGACATCAGTGTCTCTCCGTAGCACTAGAGACAGTGTGTGGATGGTAAATGACATCAGTGTCTCTCCGTAGCACTAGAGACAGACAGTGTGTGGATGGTAAATGACATCAGTGTCTCTCCGTAGCACTAGAGACAGTGTGTGAATGGTAAATGACATCAGTGTCTCTCTGTAGCACTAGAGACAGACAGTGTGTGGATGGTAAATGACATCAGTGTCTCTCCGTAGCACTAGAGACAGTGTGTGGATGGTAAATGACATCAGTGTCTCTCCGTAGCACTAGAGACAGACAGTGTGTGGATGGTAAATGACATCAGTGTCTCTCCGTAGCACTAGAGACAGACAGTGTGTGGATGGTAAATGACATCAGTGTCTCTCCGTAGCACTAGAGACAGACAGTGTGTGGATGGTAAATGACATCAGTGTCTCTCCGTAGCACTAGAGACAGTGTGTGAATGGTAAATGACATCAGTGTCTCTCCGTAGCACTAGAGACAGACAGTGTGTGGATGGTAAATGACATCAGTGTCTCTCCGTAGCACTAGAGACAGACAGTGTGTGGATGGTAAATGACATCAGTGTCTCTCCGTAGCACTAGAGACAGTGTGTGGATGGTAAATGACATCAGTGTCTCTCCGTAGCACTAGAGACAGACAGTGTGTGAATGGTAAATGACATCAGTGTCTCTCCGTAGCACTAGAGACAGACAGTGTGTGGATGGTAAATGACATCAGTGTCTCTCCGTAGCACTAGAGACAGTGTGTGAATGGTAAATGACATCAGTGTCTCTCCGTAGCACTAGAGACAGTGTGTGGATGGTAAATGACATCAGTGTCTCTCCGTAGCACTAGAGACAGTGTGTGAATGGTAAATGACATCAGTGTCTCTCCGTAGCACTAGAGACAGACAGTGTGTGAATGGTAAATTACATCAGTGTCTCTCCGTAGCACTAGAGACAGTGTGTGAATGGTAAATGACATCAGTGTCTCTCCGTAGCACTAGAGACAGACAGTGTGTGGATGGTAAATGACATCAGTGTCTCTCCGTAGCACTAGAGACAGACAGTGTGTGGATGGTAAATGACATCAGTGTCTCTCCGTAGCACTAGAGACAGTGTGTGGATGGTAAATGACATCAGTGTCTCTCTGTAGCACTAGAGACAGACAGTGTGTGAATGGTAAATGACATCAGTGTCTCTCCGTAGCACTAGAGACAGACAGTGTGTGGATGGTAAATGACATCAGTGTCTCTCCGTAGCACTAGAGACAGACAGTGTGTGGATGGTAATTGACATCAGTGTCTCTCCGTAGCACTAGAGACAGACAGTGTGTGGATGGTAAATGACATCAGTGTCTCTCCGTAGCACTAGAGACAGTGTGTGAATGGTAAATGACATCAGTGTCTCTCCGTAGCACTAGAGACAGACAGTGTGTGAATGGTAAATGACATCAGTGTCTCTCCGTAGCACTAGAGACAGACAGTGTGTGGATGGTAAATGACATCAGTGTCTCTCCGTAAATGACATGTGTGGATGGTAAATGACAGTGTCTCTCCAGACAGTGTGTGGATGGTAAATGACACTGTCTCTCCAGAGACAGACAGTGTGTGAATGGTAAATGACATCAGTGTCTCTCCGTAGCACTAGAGACAGACAGTGTGTTGATGGTAAATGACATCAGTGTCTCTCCGTAGCACTAGAGACAGTGTGTGGATGGTAAATGACATCAGTGTCTCTCCGTAGCAATAGAGACAGACAGTGTGTGGATGGTAAATGACATCAGTGTCTCTCCGTAGCACTAGAGACAGTGTGTGAATGGTAAATGACATCAGTGTCTCTCCGTAGCACTAGAGACAGACAGTGTGTGGATGGTAAATGACATCAGTGTCTCTCCGTAGCACTAGAGACAGTGTGTGAATGGTAAATGACATCAGTGTCTCTCCGTAGCACTAGAGACAGTGTGTGGATGGTAAATGACATCAGTGTCTCTCCGTAGCACTAGAGACAGACAGTGTGTGGATGGTAAATGACATCAGTGTCTCTCCGTAGCACTAGAGACAGACAGTGTGTGGATGGTAAATGACATCAGTGTCTCTCCGTAGCACTAGAGACAGACAGTGTGTGGATGGTAAATGACATCAGTGTCTCTCCGTAGCACTAGAGACAGACAGTGTGTGGATGGTAAATGACATCAGTGTCTCTCAGTAGCACTAGAGACAGACAGTGTGTGGATGGTAAATGACATCAGTGTCTCTCCGTAGCACTAGAGACAGACAGAGTGTGAATGGTAAATGACATCAGTGTCTCTCCGTAGCACTAGAGACAGTGTGTGAATGGTAAATGACATCAGTGTCTCTCCGTAGCACTAGAGACAGACAGTGTGTGGATGGTAAATGACATCAGTGTCTCTCCGTAGTACTAGAGACAGACAGTGTGTGGATGGTAAATGACATCAGTGTCTCTCCGTAGCACTAGAGACAGACAGTGTGTGGATGGTAAATGACATCAGTGTCTCTCCGTAGCACTAGAGACAGACAGTGTGTGGATGGTAAATGACATCAGTGTCTCTCCGTAGCACTAGAGACAGACAGTGTGTGGATGGTAAATGACATCAGTGTCTCTCCGTAGCACTAGAGTCAGACAGTGTGTGAATGGTAAATGACATCAGTGTCTCTCCGTAGCACTAGAGACAGACAGTGTGTGGATGGTAAATGACATCAGTGTCTCTCCGTAGCACTAGAGACAGACAGTGTGTGGATGGTAAATGACATCAGTGTCTCTTCGTTGCAATAGAGACAGACAGTGTGTGGAACTGGTAGGTCAATAGTCCACTTTAGGACATGAATGACTGTCCTTTTTTCCCTCTCCATCATGTCTCTCTGTCTCTTAGTGCGTGCTGGGAGTGTTTTGTAGTTGAGAGGCCGTTTAGAGGACGCTGTCCTTACTTATTTTTCTTGGTGGAGTGTTAATGCACTTTTAGTTTATCGGTACCCACTGTTTGTTTTACAAAGTAAGGGAGGAAGAGGACAGAGTCTTAGTTTCCTGGGGTTTGAATGGTTTGGTGTGCGTGATGGCTTCACAGCCTAGCACGGAGGAGACGCTGTCGTGACGGCATGGATTCAGGTGTGTCCCTGAGAATGGAGTTAAGGTGGAGCAGGTTCTGCTCGCGGTCGGCAAAAAGATAGGAGCTGAAATGGGGTAAGCTGATTGATAGTGGAATATTTGTAAATAAGAATGTGTTCTTAACTGACTTGATTCGTCTCATAAAGGTTCAATAAAAATACAACAGTGGATGAGGAGAGTATAGTGGGGAAGGGGAAGTGAATAGGGCTGTGGAGGAGGGTGTCAAGTGGATGAGGAGAGTATAGTGGGGAAGGGGAAGTGAATAGGGCTGTGGAGGAGGGTGTCAAGTGGATGAGGAGAGTATAGTGGGGAAGGGGAAGTGAATAGGGCTGTGGAGGAGGGTGTCAAGTGAATGAGGAGAGTATAGTGGGGAAGGGGAAGTGAATAGGGCTGTGGAGGAGGGTGTCAAGTGGAAGAGGAGAGTATAGTGGGGAAGGGGAAGTGAATAGGGCTGTGGAGGAGGGTGTCAAGTGGAAGAGGAGAGTATAGTGGGGAAGGGGAAGTGAATAGGGCTGTGGAGGAGGGTGTCAAGTGGATGAGGAGAGTGTAGTGGGGAAGGGGAAGTGAATAGGGCTGTGGAGGAGGGTGTCAAGTGGATGAGGAGAGTATAGTGGGGAAGGGGAAGTGAATAGGGCTGTGGAGGAGGGTGTCAAGTGGGTGAGGAGAGTATAGTGGGGAAGGGGAAGTGAATAGGGCTGTGGAGGAGGGTGTCAAGTGGAAGAGGAGAGTATAGTGGGGAAGGGGAAGTGAATAGGGCTGTGGAGGAGGGTGTCAAGTGGAAGAGGAGAGTATAGTGGGGAAGGGGAAGTGAATAGGGCTGTGGAGGAGGGTGTCAAGTGGAAGAGGAGAGTATAGTGGGGAAGGGGAAGTGAATAGGGCTGTGGAGGAGGGTGTCAAGTGGAAGAGGAGAGTATAGTGGGGAAGGGGAAGTGAATAGGGCTGTGGAGGAGGGTGTCAAGTGGATGAGGAGAGTATAGTGGGGAAGGGGAAGTGAATAGGGCTGTGGAGGAGGGTGTCAAGTGGAAGAGGAGAGTATAGTGGGGAAGGGGAAGTGAATAGGGCTGTGGAGGAGGGTGTCAAGTGGATGAGGAGAGTATAGTGGGGAAGGGGAAGTGAATAGGGCTGTGGAGGAGGGTGTCAAGTGGAAGAGGAAAAGGGGGGAGAAGAAAGGAGGTGGGAGGGGAGAGGCTGGTGTGGTCAAAGGCATTAAAACCTCTTGGAACTACCCAAAGTTCCTATCACCAAAGTCAAGGATCAGTAGGATGGGCAATTTTACGAGTGTATGTTTGGCTGCATGAGCGAAGAATGCTTTGTTGCGAAATAGGAAGCCAATTCTAGATTTAATTTGGATTGGAGATGCTTAATGTGAGTCTGGAAGGAGAGTTTACAGTCTATCTAGACACCATGGTATTTGTAGTTTTCCACATATTCTCAGTCAGAACCGTCCAGAGTAGTGATGCTGGACGGGTGGTCAGGTATGGGCAGCGATCGGTTGAAGAGCATGCATTTAGTTTTATTTGCATTTAAGAGCAGTTGGAGGCCACAGAAGGAGAGTTGTATGGTATTGAAGCTCGTCTGGAGGTTTGTTAACACAGTGTCCAAAGAAGGGTCAGATGTATACAGAATGGTGTCGTCTGCGTAGACGTGGATCAGAGAATCACCAGCAGCAAGAGCGACATCATTGATGCAAACTGAGAAAAGAGTCAGCCCGAGAATTGAACCCTGTGGCATCCCCATTGAGACGGCCAGAGGTCCGGACAACAGGCCCTCCGATTTGACACACTGAACTCTGTCTGAGAAGTAGTTGGTGAACCAGGCGAGGCACATACATGGAACATGGTGAGGGAACTGTCAAGGTTCCTGAATGAGGCTAAAGGGAAAAAGGTTAATCTTGATGGTTTTTTTTTACGATCCGGGAAAGTTTGTAAGATCAGTACAACACACTATGAAAAATGAGGGCCATGGTGTCCTATCACCCTGGAAACATTTTAGGTTGAGGAAGTGGGTAACAAACGTGCATAAGGGTCTACCTTCAGATGCTGTTTAGATTAATCATTTTCTTCTGGCACTGGGGCTTTTGAGCTTTGATATTGGTCTCTTTCTTTGCTGGCTTTTCTCCCACTTCTTATGGAGACTCTTCGGATAGGCTCGCTCAATATAAATGGTGCCAGAGATGCGGGAAAGAGGAGTCTATTGGGTGAATATGGGTGAATATGTAAAACAAAAAACAGGTGCTGTTTCTGCAGGAGACGCATAGTGATGTGGTGAATGAAGTCGATTTGGGGCTCTGGTGGAAAGGGGCAAGTGTTCAGTAAAAGCAGAAATGAACAGCAGGGGTTTTGTCCTTATAAATGTGCAAGTGCCTAATTCAGGGAGAGAAAGGGGGCATCTGTTTGGGTGTCGGAAAAGGGGAGGATCACCACATAACCATGGTTCGGCTGTCTATTTCATCAGGGCCTCGGCAGGCATCCTATTGGAAGTTTAATGTAAAGCTCTTACAAGATGGCACTTTTTGCTCAGGTTTCCAGACTTTTTGGGAAAGGTGGGGGCAGCGAAGAGAGGAGTATGCCTCTCTTAGTAGGCCTCCAGGCTAATTTAGCTGAATTACGTAGGGACCTGGGCTAGGTTCTCCATGCTCAAGGAGATGGCTGCTCCCAGCCCCTTCTTCTTTGGTTTGGAAAGACAGAGCGGTGAGGCCAAGGGTATGCATTGTCTACGGCTGTCTGATGGGCGGGTGACCTCTGTGGTGGGGGAGATGCAGAAGCAGACTGTGGAGTTTTATACTGAGTTGTATAGGGCAGAACTGTGTGATCCTATGTGTGCTCAGCTTTTGTTTGCAGAACTCCCTAAGCTCCCTCTGTCACATAGGGATGAAATGGACATTCCCCTGTTGTCCCATGAACTGACAGAGGCCTTAAGCCAGATGTCCCCCTGCTGTGCAGCGGGGGTCGATGGACTCCCAGTGAAGTTTTATACAAAAATCTGGGGAATAATTGGACTGGACTTCTTTGAGTGTTGCGTGAGTGCGTGTAGGAGAGTTGCCGATGAGCTGTCGTCGGGCGGCTCTGACTCTACTGCCTAAAAAAGGGACTTGTGTGAACTTAAGAAATGTGGCATTGATCTGTGCGGACTACAAGATATTTGCCAAGGTCCGAGCTAACAGACTGAAATCCCATCTGGACTCTATACTACTCAATCACAGACAACTTGTTCTTAATCAGGGGCATGTTGGACTCGTCAAAAGTTTCTAACGTAAACTTTGGACTGGTCTATTTAGACGAAGAGAAGGCTTTTGATAGAGTGGACCATGAGTATCTGTTTAATGTGATGTCTGGGTTTGGGGAAAGGTTTTTGGCTTGTGTGAAGATGTTGTATGCTGGGGCATCATGTATGGTCAAGGTGGGAAGGGGGCTCAGTAGACCAGTCTGGGTGAGGCGGGGCATTAGACAAGGATGCCCTCTATCTGTGGTGCTGAGTGCCTGGCAGCTGCTAAGGCCCACATGAGATGGGAGTGTAGAGACTGGGCTGTGGGTGTGGGAGGAGCCTATCTTGGTTGACCTGGTTGACCTGTGGAGCCTGGTTGACCTGTGGCTGCTGGGGGAGGAGGGGTGGAAAACCCCAGAAGTCCTGGCACAATAAACAGGACTAACATCTCTTAGGCTGCTGGAGAGATTCCTGGGGAGGTCCAGGAGGCACTGTCTGCCCCGGTAGGGGGGGGGGGGTTTAATCAGCCAAAGGGGGAGGGGCCACCAATGTTTCCACCACTGCAGGTGATGGCAGAGACTGGGGACTGGCAAGGGGGTCTGGAGGACTTCTTAGAATTTAACACCCTGAGCCTGGGGGAGTTTGAGGGGATGGGAGGTAAAGCCTTCTACAACCTCTGCATTAAGGGAAGGAACATTAGGAGCCTAAGAGGAGTGAAGGCACATCAGTGGCAGCGGGTATGTATGGCGGTGTTTATGATGCGTTTTAGATGGAAGGGGCTTTACAAACTCCCAGTACCAAATAGGTCAGGGGACCAGTGGAGGGTTCTACATGGAGCCCTGACCACTAAGAGTTGGTTAGCACGGGGTCCTTCTGTAGCTCAGTTGGTAGAGCATGGCGCTTGTAACGCCAGGGTAGTGGGTTCGATCCCCGGGACCACCCATACGTAGAATGTATGCACACATGACTGTAAGTCGCTTTGGATAAAAGCGTCTGCTAAATGGCATATATTATTATTATATATTACACGGGTTGACCCGGCAGTCAGACAGGGGTGTCCTTTCTGTATCATGAGTGAAACTGTGATTCATGTGTTGTCTTTGTGAACCAGGTTAATGCCATTAATGTCTCTGTTGGAATGTCTGTGTGAGAGGTTGGGGATGGATTTTACTGTTGGGATGTGTATAATGGGGTACACAGGAATATACAGGATGGCGCCGACAGAGATGGTCGACTCACTTCGCGTTCTTAGGAAACTATGCAGTATTTATTTTATTTCTGTATTATTTCTTACACTGTTACCCCAGGAAATCTTAAGTCTTATTACATACAACCCGGAAGAACTATTGGATATAAGAGCAACGTCAACTTACCAACAGTACGACCAGGAATTTGACTTTGCCGAAGCGGATCCTCTGTTTGGACCACCACCCAGGACAATGGATCGCATCCCAGTAGGTGACCCAAAACAACGGCGCCACAGAAGGGGCAGACGGAGCGGTCTTCTGGTCAGGCTCCATAGACGGGCACATCGCTCACGAGTATACTACTCGCCTATGTCCAGTCTCTTGACAACAAGGTACACAAGGTACACGATATTCGTGATATTGTTACATTCCCTGTTTCACGGAAACATGGCTCTCTCGGGATACTTTATCAGAGTCGGTACAGCTACGTGGTTCTTCACACATCGCGCAGACAGAAACAAACTTCTCTCTGGTAAGAAGAAGGGCGGGGGTGTATGCTTTATGATTAACAAGTCGTGGTGTGATCATAACATACAGGAACTCAAGTCCTTTTGTTCACCTGACCTAGAATTCCTTACAATCAAATGCCGACCGCATTATCTACCAAGAGAATTCGCATCAATTATAATTACAGCCGTGTATATCCTCCCCCCAAGCAGACACCTCAACGGCCCTGAAATAACTTTATTGGACTCTATGTAAACTGGAAAAAACATATCATGAGGCTGCATTTATTATAGCTGAAGATTTTAACAAAGCTAATCTGAAAACAAGGCTCCCTAAATTTTATCAGCATATCGAATGCGCGACCCGGGCTGGCAGTGTTCTGGATCATTGCTACTCGAACTTCTGCGACGCATACAAAGCCCTCCCCCACCCTCCTTTCGGCAAATCTGACCACGACTCCCATTTTGTTGCTCCCAGCCTATAGACAGAAACTAAAACAGGAAACGCCCGTGATCAGGTCTTCTCGACCACTCCTTGTGCAATTGGGTCCTGGACTTTCTGACGGGCCGCCCCACCAGGTGATGAGGGTAGGAAACAACATCTCCACCCTGCTGATCCTCAACACTGGGGCCCCACAAGGGTGCATTCTCAGCCCTCTCCTGTACTCCCTGTTCACCCATGACTGCGTGGCCATGCACGCCTCCAACTCAATCATCAAGTTTGCAGACGACACTACAGTGGTAGGCTTGACTAGCAACAATGATGAGATGACCTACAGGGATTAGATGAGGACCCTTGGAGTGTGGTGTCGGGAAAATAACCTCAAACTCAACAAAACAAATGAGATGATTGTGGACTTCAGGACACAGCAGAGTGTCCACAAAACCCCCCTATCCACATCGACGGGGCAGTATTTATTATTTTACCTTTATTTAACTAGGCAAGTCAGTTAAGAACGAATTCTTATTTTCAATGACGGCCTAGGAACAGTGGGTTAACTGCCTGTTCAGGGACAGAACGACAGATTTTGTACCTTGTCAGCTCTGGGGTTTGAACTTGCAACCTTTCGGTTACTAGTTCAATGCTCTAACCACTAGGCTACCCTGCCGCCGTAGTGGAGAAGGTGGAAGGTTTTAAGTTCCTCGGCGTACACATCACGGACAAACTGAAATGGTCCACCCACACAGACAGCGTGGTGAAGAAGGCGCAACAGCGCCTCTTTAACCTCACGAGGCTGAAGAAATTAGCCGTGTCACCGAAAACACTCACAAACTTCTACAGATGCACAATCGAGAGTATCATCGCCTGGTACGGCAACTGCTCCGCCCACAACCGTAAGGCTCTTTAGAGGGTAGTGAGGTCTGCACAACACATCACTGGGGGGCAAACTACCTGCCCTCCAGGACACCTACACTACCCGATTTCACAGGAAGGCCAAAAAGATAATCAAGGACAACAACCATCCGAGTCACTGCCTGTCATCCAGAAGGCGAGGTCAGTACAGGTGCATCAAAGCGGGGACTGAGAGATTGAAAAACAGCTTCTATCTGAAGGCCATCAGATCGTTAAACAGCCACCACTAACATTGAATGGCTGCTGCCAACATACTGACTCAAATCTCTAGCCACTTTAATAATAAAAATGTTGATGCAATAAATGTATCACACTTTAAACAATGCCCCTTTATATAATGTTTACATACCCTACATTACTCATCTCATATGTATATACTGTATTCTATACCATCTACTGCATCTTGCTTATGCCGCACGGCCATCGCTCATCCATGTATTTATATGTACATACTCTTATTCGTTGTTGTTGTGGAATTGTTAGGTTAGATTACTTGTTAGATATTACTGCATGGTCGGAACTAGAAGCACAAGCATTTCGCTACACTCGCATTTAACATTAGCTATCCATGATTTGATGATTTGAGGTATTCAATCAAACAAGGAAAAGGCCAAATGTGTGTTGTTGAACTTTCTGTTTGCTCAGGCAAAGTTATCTATTTGGCTAACAAGGAGGAACAGGGTCAAAGGTGGGGGGATAACAGACTCTTTACTATTGTTTAATGGGATGGTCTCTGTGCACCTTAGGGTGGAATTTGAGTTCTATAAAATTATAAAAAGTGTGGAGATGTTTCAGGAAATATGGCTGGGGAACCTGTCTGTACAGCTGGGGAAGATGGGTTGGATATACAGATATAGAAGTGGTGAGGTTTTGGTTATTGTGATGTGTGGTGTTGTTTTGTATTGTGGGGTAGAGGGCAAGGTGGGTATGCAGTACAGGGGATATCTGTTTTTTAAAGAGGGGAGGTGAGGTTTTAATGAAATGAAGAAAAAGAAAGACCATTTTTTTTAAGTATCTCTCTCTCGCTCTACTCTTCTGTCTCTGAACTTGATAATAATTCCCCCAGAGCTCCCTCTCCTTTACACTCTTTCTCGCTCTCTCTCGCTTTCATTTCATGTTCTCTATAAAGACGCCCTGTGGGAGGGGTATCAGGTACACAACCCCTGAGCACAAGAACACAAGTCCAGGATATAGGTCTCCCCCCAGCCCCTCTAAACACACACACACACCAGATGTACATATTGTACAGTAGCTTCACCTATGTACAGTGTAATATAATGGCCACAGCAGAGACCAGCTATCTGTATCTGTCCCTCTCTCACACATGGACGCAGCCCTAACAAAGGTTCTCTTTTCTACCCGCTTGTTGTCATTTATGATAGGTGCTCTCACCACAGGGAAGTAGTGTTGTTTGGAACGCTTCATTTCATAAATCTATTCCCCCTCCTAACTCCTCCTTTCCCCATCTTTTTCCCCTGGTAGAGATGTGGTGTTGTAGCTCTAGGAACCCCAAGACTGCTTCATCCTCTATTGACACACAGTCACATGCAGCCCACCTCAGACCGAGACCACAACCTCAACACCCCAATGGAACAGACAACACAGGACCCACCAACCCAACAGACCCCACCCCCACCCTCTCCTAACAGCCCCCCTGTCAGCTCCCCCGATAGCTCTCCTGACAACCCCCATACGTCCATCGAGCACACACAAGCCAGAGATTGTGCTCCTCATTGACTCAAATGGCAAATACATTCAAGAGGATAAACTTTTTCCCAAACACAAAGTGGCTACAGTCAGGTACCCAAACACTAGGCATGCCCTGGAGCTGTTGTCAGAGGACAGACTAGGGTCCCCCAGGCCACATCATAATTCACAAATGACCTGAGGGCCCAGCAGGAAAGGGTGGCCACAGCACTCAAGGGAGTGATCGAAAAAGGCTATTTCACATTCCCCAATGCACAAGTGGTTGTCTCCACCCTGCTACCACAAAATTACTTTCAACCTGCCACCATACAGTGGGTGAATGCAAGCATTTCACGAGACTGTGCCTCAAAACCTAACCTCTACCTGGCCCACCACTACATCCTGTACTTGAACAGCCTTTACGACCAGGTCCACCTCTACGACCAAGTCCACCTCTACGACTACGACTAGGTCCACCTCTACGACCAAGTCCACCTCTACGACTACGACTAGGTCCACCTCTACGACCAAGTCCACCTCTACGACTACGACTAGGTCCACCTCTACGACCAGGTCCACCTCTACGACCAGGTCCACCTCTACGACCAGGTCCACCTCTACGACCAGGTCCACCTCTACGACCAGGTCCACCTCTACGACTACGACCAGGTCCACCTCTACGACCAGGTCCACCTCTACGACCAGGTCCACCTCTACGACCAGGTCCACCTCTACGACCAGGTCCACCTCTACAACCAGGTCCACCTCTACAAGGCAGCATTCCCAACTTTTGCCAGGACCCTGAAGGACGTTACGTTCAACTGCAGCCCCAGCACCTCACTCAGGAGCAACAGAGTAACGGACACCCTGCCCAGACCAGCGAGACACCCTCCCAGACCTGCAAGATCCCCTACTGAAGGACCTGCACCGAGAGAACCCACGCCAAGAGCACCTACACCCAGAACACAGCATTAGCAGCCACACCCCAACCAGCTAACACCACTCCAAGCAAACCCTGGCTATGCCCCATATAGCCCCCATATCCGACCCATGCCCCTTTAGCCCACTCCATGCCCGTTCTGCCAACCCCATGCTCCCCGTCCCTGCGGCAAGGACCTCAACATGACAGCTGCACAAATGCCCGGGCCGTGAGCAGAGCAACAGGCTCAACCCCCACTAATACACCCCAAGCCCCATCCTGCAACCTAAGAGGTATGTATCAGATGCTCCACATGCTCTTTTCACACCTACTGTGATGGTCCGGGCCTAAACCATGAAAACAACACTAGACACTATGGAACACAAAGCTTTTACTATCTCATCCTGGAATATACAAGGTCTGAGGTCAACTGCCATTGGCCGACAGAACAGGAACCCAGACATCATCAAAGAAATTGGAAATACAGACACAGTAATCCTACAAGAAACATGTTAAAAAGGAGACGGACCCACTGGTTGCCCTCTATGTTACAGAGAGCTGGTAGTCCCTCCACCAAACTACCAGGTGTACTCAGGGAGTAATGTCTGCTTCCAACTTACACATAGATCCCCTGAACACAGCTCATTTTCCAGCCCACACTCTCAAACACCTAGACCCCCCCCCCCCCCCACATGAACACAGATCACTTTCCAGCTCACACTCAAACACATAGATCGCCTGAAGGCAGCTCACTTTCCAGCTCACACTCAAACACATAGATCCCCTGAAGGCAGCTCACTTTCCAACTCACACTCTCAAACACGTAGATCCCCTGAAGGCAGCTCACTCTCCAGATCCCAACCACCTGAATTCTGATCACCTGTTCACACACCTGTATGTCATTATCACACACTATTTAGTTCAGTTCTTCACACCCCATCACTGTGAGGTATTGTTTGTTCGTTTTGTGTCTTTCAGAGCTTTGTTTTTCCCGTAATTTAATCCTACTGTATATGATAGATTTGCCTGCCTCACTAACGACGCCTTTTTGCCTATTCCCTGCCTGTACCTGTTATTGCCTGATCTCCCGGACTACTTTACTAGTCTTTTCCCTGCCTGCACTGTTGCCCTTTGACCCCCTGTATATGTATGACCCCCTGTATGTGTATGATCTTCTGCCTGCCCCTGGACCCAGCTATCTGCCTCCTCCTGTGTTCCTTTGGAATAAACACCTGCTGCACCCTGCACTTGAAACCAGCTCTCTGTCTCCCATCATGTTCATTACACAGGGGGTATGCTAATTTGGTAAAGAGCAAACCTAACCCACTCATGTGTTCTACCTATATCCCCCAATAGAATCCCCATACTATATCCTAGAGGGGGAGATCAACCATTTCCAGGTCCAGGGGCATGTACTAGTCTGTGGTGACCTAAATGACAGAACTGGACAAGAACCTGACACCCTCAACACACAGGGGGAAAAACACCTACCTGGAGGTAACAGCATTCCCTCCCCTAGACACAACTACGACAACATAACCAACAAAAACAGGTCACAACTCCTGCAGCTCTGTTGGATGCTGGGTATGTACATAGTCAATGGTAGGCTTCGAGGGGTCTCCTACGGTAGGTACACCTATACAGTAGTGGCCAAAGGTTTTGAGAATGACACAAATATTAATTTTCAAAGTCTGTTTCCTCAGTTTGTATGATGGCAATTTGCATATACTCCAGGATGTTATGAAGAGTGATCAGATGAATTGCAATTAAATGCAAAGTCCCTCTTTGCCATGCAAATGACCTGAATCCCCAAAAAACATTTACACTGCATTTCAGCCCTACCACAAAAGGACCAGCTGACATCATGTCAGTGATTCGCTCGTTATCACAGGCGTGAGTGTTGACGAGGACAAAGCTGGAGATCACTCTGTCATGCTGATTGAGTTTGAATAACTGACTGGAAGCTTCAAAAGGAGGGTGCTTGGAATCATTGTTCTTCCTCTGTCAACCATGCTTACCTGCAAGGAAACACATGCCATTGTAATTGCTTTGCACAAAAAGGGCTTCACAGGCAAGGATATTGCTGCCAGTAAGATTTCACCTAAATCAACCATTTATCAGATCATCAAGAACTTCAAGGAGAGCGGTTCAATTGTTGTGAAGAAGGCTTCAGGACGCCCAAGAAAGTCCAGCAAGCCACAGGACCGTCTCCTAAAGTTGATTCAGCTGCGGTATTGGGGCACCACAGAGCTTGCTCAGAAATGGCAGCAGGCAGGTGTGATTGTTTTGGGCATCCGGAATAAAGCTTGTCAGGAGAAGACAAGGTGAGCACTACCATCAGACCTGTGTCATGCCAACAGTAAAGCATCCAGAGACCATTCATGTGTGGGGTTTCTCCTCAGCCAAGGGAGTGGGCTCACCCACAATTTTGCCTAAGAACACAGCCATGAAAAAATAATGGTACCAACACATCTTCCGAGAGCAACTTCTCCCAACCATCCAGTAACAGTTTGGTGACGAACAATGCCTTTTTCCAGCATGATGGAGAACCTTGCCATAAGGCAAAAGTGATAACTAAGTGGCTCTGGGAACAAAACAGCGATATTTTGGGTCCATGGCCAGAAAACTCCCCAGACCTTAATCCCACTGAGAACTTGTGGTCAACCCTCAAGAGGCGGGTGGAAAAACAAAAACCCACATATTCTGACAAACTCCAAGTATTGATTATGCAAGAATGGGCTGCCATCAGTAAGGATGTGGCCCAGAAGTTAATTGACAGCATGCCAGGGTGGATTGCAAAAGTCTTGAAAAAGAAGGCTCAACACTGCAAATATTGACTCAATATCAACTTCATGTAATTGTCAATAAAAGCCTTTGACACTTATGAAATGCTTGTAATTATACTTCAGTATTCCATAGTAACATCTGACAAAAATATCTAAAGACACTGAAACAGCAAACTTTGTGGAAATTAATATTTGTGTCATTCTCAAAACTTTTAGCAACGACTGTAGCGCCTCTCTTGGCAGACTACTTTATCACTGACCTCAACACACTCTTAGAGCGATCACAGTCAATCCACTAACACCCCTATCAGATCATAGCAAAATCACATTCTACTTGAACAGAGCTATGCTCAATCATGAGGCATTAAAGCCAAAGGAACTGAATAATATTAAGGAATGCTATAGCTAGAAGGAAAGTTGTGTGTAAATCCACTAAAAAACTATTAGGCAACAACAAATTCAATCCCTTCTAGACAATTTCCCCGATAAAATGTTTCACTGTATTAGTGAAGTTGTAAACTTGGTAGTAGAAAACCTAAACAGTATATTTGACCTCTCAGCTTCCCTATCAAGCAGAAAACCTAAGAAAATGAACATCAATGACAAATGGTTTGATGAAGAATTGCAAAAATCTAAGAACGAAACCTATCCAACCAAAAACATAGAGCCTGAGAACCTGAGCCAATCCCTTCACGAAGGTGAATCACCAAAACAATACAGAAATACACCATGGAAAAAGAAGGAACAGCACGTCAGAAATCAACTCAATGTAATTGAAGAATCCATAGAATCTAACCACTTCTGGGACAATTGGAAAACTCTAAACAAAGAACAACACGAAGAGTAATTTATCCAAAATAAATAAACCACTTCTCCAATCTTTTTGGCTCTATAACAAAGAACAAACAGCACAAACATATACATGATCAAATACAAATCTTAAAATAAACTATTAAAGACCAGAACCCACTGGATTCTCCAATTACATTGAATGTAGTACAGGACAAAATACAAACCATCCAACCCAAAAAGGCCTGTGGGGTTGATTGTATCCTAAATTAAATGATAAAATATACAGACCACACATTTCAATTGGCTATACTTAAATTCTAACATCATCCTCAGCTCTGGCATATTCTCCAATATTTGGAACCAAGGACTGATCACCCCAATCCACAAAGGGGAGACAAATTTGAACCCAACAACTACCGTGGGATATAAGTCAACAGCAACCTTGGGAAAATCCTCTGCAGACTCACACATTTCTTCAGTGAAAACAATGTACTGAGCAAATGTCAAATTAGCTTTTTACCAAATTACTGTACAACAGACCACGTATTCACCCTGCAGCCCCTATTTGACAAACAAACCAAAATAAAGGCAAAGTCTTCTCATGCTTTGTTGATTTCAAAAAAGCTTTCAACTCAATTTGGAATGAGGGCCTGCTATACAAATTGATGAAAAGTGGTGTTGGGGGAAAAAACATACATTGACAAAACACATGCCTGCAATCCTTACATCGTAGTGCAGCTGGAGAAAGTGGTTTCGACACTCAAGTACATTCAGAGGTCAATTTATAGCCTGTAATCAAAAATAATGAATAAATGTATGGGGGGGGGGGGGTGTTCCTAATGTGTTGTATACTCAATGTATTTTACAGTTATAAGGAAGATGAAATGTTAAGTTTAGTTTTATAATTGTAACGATGTGTGCTGAGAGTCGGGAAGCAAGTTCAGGGAGTGAATGTTTTAATAAATAAACACAACATAATACAAAATAAGAAAAACGAACAACACACAGACGTGATACAGAAACAATAGCGGCTGGGGAAGGAAACAAAGGGAGTGACATATATAGGGATGGTAATCAGGGAAGCGATGGAGTCCAGGAGAGTCTGATGAGGCGCAGCTACACGTAACGATGGTGACAGGTGTGTGCCATAACGAGCAGGCTGAGAGGGAGCAGAGGTGACAATTTTATAATGCTATATTTAGAAAGCATATAAGTAATGTAAAGCCTTATTCATACAGTTTTGTTGAATAGAAACTTCCCAATATAAAATGTTTCATATTTGCACTGTGAACTTGAGCTTGTGTCCTCTAAAGTGAATCCACCTCAGCAATGTATAACTATTTCTACTAGAAAGGTGAGATTTGAAATTTTCTTGGAGTGTGCAGCATTACTAGTTATTGTTTATGGCCCTCTTTTGGGGATTACATAGAATACATGTTAGATTACATTTACTACATTTAATTAATAACACCACTCTCAGCCTAATGTATGAAATGGAATGGGGGGAGGAGGGGGAAGTGTGAGTGAGCGGTGAGGAGGGGGGTTGAAACAAAGCAAGGGGTTGGGATGAGGGAAGGAGGTTGAGGAGGGGTGAGAAGGTGAGGGGAAGGAGGTTGAGGAGGGGTGAGAAGGTGAGGGGAAGGAGGTTGAGGAGGGGTGAGAAGGTGAGGGGAAGGATGTTGAGGAGGGGTGAGAAGGTGAGGGGAAGGAGGTTGAGGAGGGGTGAGAAGGTAAGGGGGAAGGAGGTTGAGGAGGGGTGAGAAGGTGAGGGGAAGGATGTTGAGGAGGGGTGAGAAGGTGAGGGGGAGGTTGAGGAGGGGGTGAGGAGGGGGGTGAGAAGGTGGTTGAGGAGGGGTGAGAAGGTAAGGGGAAGGAGGTTGAGGAGGGGTGAGAAGGTGGTTGAGGAGGGGTGAGAAGGTTGAAGGAGGTTGAGGGGGGTGAGAAGGTGAGGGGAAGGGGGTTGAGGAGGGGTGAGAAGGTGAGGGGAAGGAGGTTGAGGAGTGGTGAGAAGGTGAGGGGATTGAGGTTGAGGAGGGGTGAGAAGGTGAGGGGAAGGAGGTTGAGGAGGGGTGAGAAGGTGAGGGGGAGGAGGTTGAGGAGGGGTGAGAAGGTGAGGAGAAGGAGGT